>NC_057812.1:654932019-654940280 GCF_018294505.1 Triticum aestivum
CTCCCTCCTCCGATTACAGCGGCCTCCTCCCCCTCCTCCTCTCTCCTCCTCCTCCCTTCCCCTCCTCCCTACTTTGTATAATGTAGTTTTTTTTACTATTTTTAGTAAGTGCTTAAAATAATTAGTAAGTAAATTAATAAACTAGTTGAACTAGTTTAGTTTTAGTAAGAACTAGTTGAATTAATAGAACTAATGTATTTTTAGTAAGAAAATTAATATAACTAGTTGAACTAGTTTATTTTTAGTTTATTTCTATTTATAGTAATTTTATATTTAGTAAGAACTATTTGAATTAGTAGAACTAGTTGAACATGTCACATTTGTTGTTATTTTCTTAGTTTAAGCAATTATTTGCGCATCTATGTCGTTCGCGAGGGTTTTATTTATAGGGTTTTTGTTTTTGCAGAAATCAAGGAGCCCCTCCATCATCCCCGCCGTCGTCCCCGTCACCGACCCCCTCCGACCTCGAGGTGAGACCAGCCAAATATCCATGTCAATATGAGTCCTATAAGATATGATGTAGATGAAAACATGAATATCTTGTGTTGCTCAAATAGGATATGTGGTTGCCCAAGTGGCCGATCATGTTCATGTTACTCCGAGTGGCCTATGTTTTGCCGGAGTGTTGATTAATTTCCATTCTGGCAAATTTCAGGAGCTCGATATGTCCTGTTTTAGCAAAGGTCATGCCGGAATTTTCCGTGAATTTTGGCATGACATGTGCTAGAATATGTAGGAAATATCAAGTGGACTGGATTTTCTAGAAAGATAATTAAACGATATGTCGGATTGACTTTAAGTTTGTCGAGGCCGAAGAATCCCGACTGTTGTCGTGGGGTGTAATGTCATACTCGTTTACTACATATATTTAATTTTACAAGTTTAATATTTGAATTATGAACATAGGAAATGTTGTACTCGGACGATGAATGTCTCCCCGGGGAGTGTGACTAGTGCCACGACGACCGGGGTTTCTGCGACAGGCCTCACCTGGACGAAGGTCGGCGCTCAACATTAAGCTCGAGGAGGCCTTCGATTGTGATATGGTAAGCTACGACGTAAAGTGTTTTTTTTCGTAATTAAGCTCGACTTCTACTACTTCAACGTGTAATTTTCGTATTTTATAATCTGACTAGCTTATCCCATGCCATGCAAGATGCTATGTCTTGTATAGGATGGGTTTTGAAGATCATGATAGGAATGAAACAAAGAAAATTAACCTAAGGACCCATCATGGTATGGTTTTTGAGGTAAATCTATACAATTTTGAGAGTGTATCCCATTTTGGTTGCCCGGGTTGGAAAGCACTTTGCAAGATGTATGATTTTCAAGAGGGTATATTTGTCACCATGGATCTTGGTGATCCTGACATCGACCAAGACAATTTGGACATTTGGGTCCTTGTTGATACGCTTCCAATTCTACCGCTATGTGAGTTTCTCAAACATAGTTATTAACTAATTTATATTCTTCATTTCAAAATAGTTGACAACTTATTTCCATTGACAACTTATTTTCATTGCTCAAACAATGTGCGGAACATGGTAGACAGAACCTACTACACCGATGGCTCTAAGTTAACTTATTAGGAGAAAAATCATCTGGTCACATTTTGTACTGATCTTAACAATTACAATATCTATAATAAAACTCCTCCACATTATGGTCAATACGTGCCACTAGTGCATGTGTTGAACTACGGTAACATCCATGGAGATACCATGGTAAGATTTTTTACTATTACGACATTCATGCATATTTTGCATAAATTCTTTTAAAACTTAACTACATTGCTAACTATGAAGTTATTACTATGTTTTTCAACAGAAAATCCTGGATGATTGTGTGCCTCATCTGATGTATCAGAAAGGTCGCCTTAATGGTTTGAACATACAGCCAGGTCGTCCTACGAATCTCACCTGTCCATATAGGATTTATAAAAGAGGTGGAGACATGAAAATCATAGAATGGAAAACATGTATGGACAGTCGTAAGGAGGTACTTGGAGGCAACATTGTGCGAAAGGCAAGAATTGGAGACAGGATAATCTCCATTCTCCATAATGGAGAGTCAGGGGATAGCTTGTTTTATGCTATTTTACCTAAGAGAATATAGTAGGTCCTAAGAGAATGTAGTAGGTCCTATGAGGTACAATATTTATTATGTGGTACAATGTGTTAGAGTTGATGATGAGGAGTAGTTGTGATTATGACTAGTGACCAACATGCTATGTGATGTCTCATTCATAAAAACGATGATCATGAGGAGGTGTTATATGACAGTGATGTATTATGATGACAAGTTGTTAATGATATGATGATGATGATGATGATGACGACGATGATATTTATTATATCATTGGGTGAAAGAACCGCGGGTTAGTTTCAAGTGGATGTCCATCCACTTGAAACTAGTCCACGGTTCTTTCACCCAGTGATGTAATAACTCATTATGATGTAAAAACAATCTCTAAATTGCTGCTGTATGAAAACTTGTATAAAGGTGTATGAATAAAACATGAAATAAAAAATAAATAAAATATGAAATAATAGTAGTAGCGCATGCTGGGAGAAGCGCCACTAGTAATTACCAGTAGCGCTGTTTGGAAAAAACGCTACTACTAAGTCGATATAGCATAGCGTGGGTTAACCCACGCTACTGCTAACCTTTAGCTGTAGCACCATACCAGTAGCGCTCCAGCCCGCGCTATTGATAGGCCTAAAACCCGCGCTGCTGCTAGGCTTTTCCCTAGTAGTGGACCCATGTACACTTCCTCTTCCAGAACACCATAAAGGAACGTGTTCTGTACACCTAGTTGTCTGAGGCTCCATCCTCTGGACACAACGATGGATAAAACAAGACGGATAGTTGCAGCTTTCACGACAGGACTAAATGTATCCTCATTACCGTACCTATGCTTGAAGCCTTTTGCAACAAGTCTAGCTTTGTAACGATCAATTGTACCATCTGATTTCTTCTTTATCTTGAATACCCATTTGCAATCAATCAAATTTTTACCTTGATGCGGAAGAACTAGATGCCATGTTTTGTTTTTCTGCAAGGCTTGAAATTCTTCTTCCATTGCCTTTTTCCAACGTGAATCTCTGCATGCTTATTGGAACATACGAGGTTCACCTGTGGAACATGTCATACCAAATTTAACTTTGTAAGTTGTGTGTTGAATTACCCCTAATCTAAGGCATGTGCGTGGTGCATCAGGGATGGATGCAGCCGCTGCTGGCGCAGAGGATCCTCTGATCTGCTGCAGCAGATCCGAAGCAGATTCCCCCGCCGGATCATCTATGGCAGGCGCTGGTGAAGACACAGGCGAGGGTGGCGTAGAAGATCCAAGCAGAGCCGTCGCTGAATTGGAATGGGATCCTGCGCCTGCCGCTGGTTGGTGCAGTCGCCTGGCGTCGACCTGCGGTTTCCACACCGAACCGCTCGGTCGGGTGGTCCGTAGGAGCCAACATGTGCGTGGGGGATAGCTGGCCTGCAGCCCACCGCGGGTCATCTCCTGGTTGGCGTGGCACATGTGGCATGGACGGCTGGCCCGCGTAATGCCACACGACTGTTTCTGGTAGGTCCGCCGTGGAGTCCGGGGAGGCGCTATTGTCGGTGTCAAAACCGGCGGATCTCGGGTAGGGGGTCCCGAACTATGCGTCTAAGGTCGATGCTAACAGGAGACAGCTGGGAGATTGTGTGCCTCATCTGATGTATCAGAAAGGTCGCCTTAATGGTTTGAACATACAGCCAGGTCGTCCTATGTATCTCACCTGTCCATATCGGATTTATAAAGATCATCTATGGCAGGCGCTGGTGAAGACATAGGCGAGGATGGCGTAGAAGATCCAAGCAGAGCCGTCACTGAATTGGAATGGGATCCCACGCCCGCCGCTGGTTGGTGCAGTCGCCTGGCGTCGACCTGCGGTTTCCACACCGAACCGCTCAGTCGGGTGGTCCGTAGGAGCCAACATGCGCGTGGGGGATAGCTGGCCCGCAGCCCACCGCGGGTCATCTCCTGGTTGGCGTGGCGCACGTGGCATGGACGGCTGGCCCGCGGGATGCCACACGTGCACTACTTCCCACTTATTATGATGTAAAAACAATCTCTAAATTGCTGCTGTATGAAAACTTGTATAAAGGTGTATGAATAAAACATGAAATAAAAAATAAATAAAATACGAAATAATAGTAGTAGCGCATGCTGGGAGAAGCGCCACTAGTAATTACCAGTAGCGCTGTTTGGAGAAAACGCTACTACTAAGTCGATATAGCAGTAGCGTGGGTTAAACCACGCTACTGCTAACCTTTAGCTGTAGCGCCGTACCAGTAGCGCTCCAGCCCGTGCTACTGATAGGCCTAAAACTCGCGTTGCTGCTAGGCTTTTCCCTAGTAGTGGACCCATGTACACTTCCTCTTCCAGAACACCATAAAGGAACGTATTCTGTACACCTAGTTGTCTGAGGATCCATCCTCTGGACACAACGATGGACAAAACAAGACGGATAGTTGCAGCTTTAACGACAGGACTAAATGTATCCTCATTACCGTACCTCTATTTAAAGCCTTTTGCAACAAGTCTAGCTTTGTAACAATCAATTGTGCCATCTAATTTCTCCTTTATCTTGAATACCCATTTGCAATCAATCAAATTTTTACCTTGATACGCAAGAACTAGATGCCATGTTTTGTTTTTCTGCAAGGCTTGAAATTCTTCTTCCATTGCCTTTTTCCAACGTGAATCTCTGCATGCTTCTTGGAACGTACGAGGTTCACCTGTGGAACATGTCATACCAAATTTAACTTTGTAAGTTGTGTGTTGAATTACCCCTAATCTAAGGCATGTGCATGGTGCATCAGGGATGGATGCAGCCGCTGATGGCGCAGAGGAACCTCTGCTCTGCTGCAGCAGATCCGAAGCAGATTCCCCCGCCGGATCATCTGTGGGAGGCGCTGGTGAAGACACATGTGAGGGTGGCGTAGAAGATCCAAGCAAAGCTGTCGCTGAATTGGAATGGGATCCCGCGCCCGCCACTGGTTGGTGCAGTCGCCTGGCGTTGACCTGCGGTTTCCACACCGAACCGCTCGGTCGGGTGGTCCGTAGGAGCCAACATGCGTGTGGGAGATAGCTGGCCCGCAGCCCACCGCGGGTCATCTCCTGGTTGGCGTGGCGCACGTGGCATGGACGGCTGGCTCGCGGGATGCCACACGACTGTTTCTGGTAGGTCCGCCATGGAGTCCGGGGAGGCGCTGCTGTCGGTGTCAAAACCGGTGGATCTCAGGTAGGGGGTCCCGAACTATGCGTCTAAGGTCGATGGTAACAGGAGATAGGGGACACAATGTTTACCCAGGTTCGGGCCCTCTCTATGGAGGTAATACCCTACTTCCTTCTTGATTGATCTCGATGAATATGAGTATTACAAGAGTTGATCTACCATGAGATCGTAATGGCTAAACCCTAAAAGTCTAGCATGTCTAACTATGATTATGAGGATATATGTCAATGAACCTAGCCCTCCAGTTTATATAGACACCGGAGGGATCCAGCACTACTAGGGAAAAGCCTAGCAACAGCGCGGGTTTTAGGCCTATCAGTAGTGCGGGGCGATGCGCTACTGATAAGGCGCTACAACTAACGTATAGTAGTAGCATGCCTCCGCCCACGCTACTGCTAAATCGACTTAGTAGTAGCGACTTCCCGGAGGAGCGCTACTGGTAATTAGTAGTAGCGGTTCTCCCTACCCGCGCTGCTACTATTATTTCGTATTTTATTTCTTTTTTATTTCATGTTGTATTCGTACACCTTTACACAAGTTTTCATACAACAGGAATTTAGAAATTGTTTTTACATCATAATGAGTTATTACATCACGGGGTGAAAGAACCGTGGAATAGTTTCAAGTGGATGGTCATCCACTTGAAACTAATCCATGGTTCTTTCACACAATGATATAATAAATATCATCATCATCATCATCATATCATTAACAACTTATCATCATAATACATCATTGTCATATAACACCTCCTCAAGATCATCGTTTTGATCAATGAGACATCACATAGCAAATTGGTCACTAGTCGTAATCACTAGTACTCCTCATCATCAACTCTAACACATTGTATCACATAATAAACATATTGTACCTCATAGGACCTACTACATTCTCTTAGGACCTACTATATTCTCTAAGGTAAAATAGAAAAAAACCAGATAGCCCCTGACTCTCCATTATGGAGAATGGAGATTATCCTGTCTCCAATTCTTGCCTTTCGCTTAATGTTACTTCCAAGAACCTCCTTGCGAATGTCCAAACATTTTTTCCATTCTTTGATTAGCATGTGTTCACCGGTTTTAGAAATCCGATATGCACAGGTGAGCTACTTAGATTGACCTGGCTATATGTTCAGAACTGCAAGGCGACCATTCTGATACATCAGATGAGGCACACAATCCATCACGATTTTCTGTTGAAAAACATAGTAATAACTTCGTAGTTAGCAATGATGTACTAGTTTTAGAAGTATGCAAAAGATGCACAGATGTCGTAATAGTAAAAAAATCTTACCAGGGTATCTCCATGGAAGTTAACGTGGTTCAACACGTGCACTAGTGGCACATATTCACCATAATTTGGAGGAATTCGATAATAGGTATTGTAATTCTCAAGATAAGTACAATAAGTAATCAGATGACTTTTCTCCTTATAAGTTAATTCAGAGCCATCAGTGTAGTGGGTTTTGTCTACCATCTTCTGCACATTCTTTGAAGATTCAAAATAAGCTGTCAACTATTTTGAGATAAACAATATAAATTAGTTAATAACTATGTTTGAGAAACTCACATTGCGGTAGAATCAGAAGCGTATCAACAAGGACCCAAATGCCCATATTGTCTTGCTCGATGTCAGGATCACCAACATCCATGGTGACAATCATACCCTCATAGAAACCATACATTTTTGCAAAGTGCTTCCCATTTTTGGCAACCAAAATGGGTTACGGTCTGAGAACTGTACATATATACTTCAAAATCGATATCATGATGGGTCCTTAGGTGTATTTTCTTTGTTTGAAAATTTTCATGGTCTTCAAAACCCATCCTCTCCAAGACATAGCGTCTTGCATGGCATGGGATAAGCTAGTCTAATTGTAAAAGATGAAAATTAGACGTCAAAACAGTTGAAGTCATGCGTAATTACGAAAAAAACACTTGTCGTTGTTGCGTACCGTTTCAACATCGAAGGTCTCCTCGAGCTTAATGCTGAAGCGCCGATCTTCGTCCATCTCAACGAACCTGTCGCACATATCTCGATCGTCGTGGCACCAGTTGCACTCCCCCGGGAGACTGTCGTCGTCCGAGTATGACATTTCCTACATGCATAATTCAAAGATTAAACTTGTACAATTAAATATATGTACTAAAAAACCTAAATTAGATCATTATTTTTCGAGAAAATCCAGGCCACTCGATATTTTCTACATATTCTAGCACAAGTCATGCCAGAATTGACGGAAAAATCCGGCATGACCTTTGCTAAAAAAGGACATATCGAGCGCCTAACATTTGCCAGAACGGAAATTAATCAACACTCCGGCAAAACATAGGCCAATCGGAGGTGTAAACTGAACATGAACGGCCACTTGGGCAACCACATATCCTATTTGAGCTACACAAGATATACATGGATATTTGGCTGGTCTCACCTCGATATCGGAGGGGGTCGGTGACAGGGACGACGGCGGGGATGATGGAGGGGCTCCTTGATTTCTGCAAAAGCAAAAACCATATAAGTTATCACTAATACATCCCGAATAATTACTTAAACTAAAAAATAACAACAAATATGACATGTTCAACTAGTTTTATTAATTCAACTAGTTCTTACTAAATATAAACTTACTATAAATAGAAAAAAACTAGTTCTTTCTAAAAATAAAGTAGTTCAACTAGTTATATTAATTATCTTACTAAAAACACATTAGTTCTATTAATTCAACTAGTTCAACTAGTTTATTAATTTACTTACTAAACTAGTTCAACTACAACTAAAGTAGTTCAACTAGTTTATTAATTTACGTACTAATTATTTTAAACACTTACTAAAAACAGTAAAAATAAACTACATTATACAATAGTTAACTAGTACCATCACTACTACTAATTAACATCTACTATTGCTAAAAATCATTATCTATGAACCCTAAATTAACATCTACTACTACTAAAAAACATCTAGTACTAACTAAGCAGAGAG
>NC_057812.1:654940592-654942515 GCF_018294505.1 Triticum aestivum
GTGAGGTCGAGAGCGGCGGTGAGGTCGAGAGCGGAGGGGGTGGGGGAGGCGGCGGCGACGGTGAGGTCGAGAGCGGCGGCGGGCGGCGGCGGTGAGGTTGACGGCGACCTCGGGCGGCGGCGGTGAGGGTAGGCTTGGGCTCGGGCGGCGGCGACAGAGGAGTAGGGGAACAGTGGGGGGGGGGAAGGAGGACTTAGCGAAATTTTGAGCGGGCGGGTGATTAAGTCGAACTAGCAGTAGCGCACTTCAGGAAATGCGCTATAGCTAAAGTAGCTATAGCGCGTTTTCAGGAAAAAAACGCTACTGCTAAGTCTAAGAACGCATCAAAAATATACATTGGTCATCATTGATCTTTTTGTGTAGAATCTAAATAGTCAACATATTTAAGGTGGTAAACACCTTGTTCGCTTAGCAGTATGTGACTAAACTTAATTAGGTGCAACACTTAGCAGCAGCGAGTTTTGCAGAAACACGCTGCTACTAAGTACTTTAGCAGCAGCGCATCCAGGGAAGGGCGCTACTACAATATCTAGCCTAGGGGCAAATCCGTGGCAATTATAGTAGTAGCGCTTGTTTCACCTAGAGCTCTACTGCTATCTAGTTATTAGTAGCGCGGCTCCTTTAAGCTCGTTACTGCTAGTTAGCAGTAGCGCCTGTTTTTAAACCGCGTTGCTGCTAAGATTCTGTGTATAATGTTTTCCCTATTAGTGTAGGGTTACATAAGGTCGGTTATAGAGAAAGGAATCTTCATATTCGGTCGCCAAGCTTGCCTTCCACACCAAGGAGAGTCCCATCCGGACATGGGTAGAGTCTTCGGTCTTTGTATCTTCACAGCCCATCAGTCCGGCCCATGTCTAATAGGCCGGACGCCCGAGGACCCCCTAGTCCAGGACTCCCTTAGTAGCCTCCGAACCAGACTTCAATGAAGAGGTGTCCGGCGCGCAGATAATCTTTGGCATTGCAAGGCGCGTTCCTCCTCCGATGACTTCAAAGTGATGTATTCGGCTTTCCATTTAATATCGTATCTCTCGGCTTCCATGCCTTCCTGACTTCATCTTCCACGTGTCGAGTGAATACGAGAGGTCAGGGTAATTTTGCACATACCACCCTGACCATGCAAGGGAGGTGCCTATTTAAAGAGAATAGATCTCAGATCCATTCCACATCCCACGGAAAAATCATCAGAGCTTGCTAAGAGGAACCACCCCAACATGGCTAACACTCCCAGCTCTTCCTCTCGTCCTCACGGCTCCGAAAAGGGTGATTGGGAGAGCTGCTCCGTATCCCACAGTCAGATGTCGAAGCTGCAAAAACAGGGCTTTCTCCCTCTTGCAGATCTAGTCCCCGTACGAGCAGGGCTGACGTCCTTCAATGGCGGGGTTCAGGTGGACAACTTCCCCAATCCGTCCAGGGGAGAATGAGTATGCTTCGTACCCTTCTTGCTAAGAGGCGTCGGATTTCCAATCCATCCCTTCCTCCGAGGGCTTCTGGAGTATTATGGCCTCCAACTGCATAGTTTCACTCCTGCCTCCATCCTGCACATTGCAGGTTATGTTGCTCTATTCGAGCTATTCCTAGCCTGTGAGGACCATTTTGATTTATGGAGAAAACTGTTCTGCCTCGTCCCTCGTAATCAAGGGGGGTCAATATTCAAAGTGGGAGGAGCCGAAGTGTGGCGTATCGCCGGGATCGGATACCTGTCCGGCACGCCAAAGAAGGCTTCTGAAGAATGGCCTTCTGAATGGTTCTATATTGACAACGTCGCTCTTCCTGACCCGGTCCGAATGGGTCTCCTTGAATTTTCAAGCACTCCGTTGAAGAAATGCTATAGCTGGCATCCTCGGAGCCTCGAGGAGGAGGATAGCGCAGAAGTCAGTCAGTTGATGGGCAAGATTAAGATGCTCGCCCAGTCCGGATTGTCAA
>NC_057812.1:654942768-654954020 GCF_018294505.1 Triticum aestivum
GAGGGCTTCCCATGTGGCACTATAATGGGGAAGATGACGCCTCACGCTGCGGTCGGAAGGGTCCGAAAACCCCTGCCGCTTTGGTCAAAATATTAGCCGAACTGTACAAAGGGGAGAAGGAGGAGTTCACTCGTCTCCAATGTCGAGATGGATTTTCCATGTATAATCCTCCCAGCTGGGTAAGCTCCAATCCCACCATTTTACTCCTCTCCCTGAATTATTTTCGATGGACAGTAACCTATCCACTCGCTACAGGAATGGCGGAAGGCTATCGAGGGGATCCATAGCCCCGCTCCCCAGCCAGAGGGTCACAACCGGGATCTTGACCCTGGATTCGAAGAAGATCCGGACATATTTGTGGAGCTCGAGGATGGAGTATTCTATCAGACGAGTTACGATGGTACGAAACTACCCATCATTGCTTATTACCCCGGTCTCCTCCCTGCTTCGCATGTGAGTAATTTAAAAGACACCTTCTTCCAAAGAGTTTCCTTACTATGCCTCACCCACCACACTATTTCGTGTTCCGATGGGGAGGCGCGCGACGCCACAATGTGCACCAGAAGCGTCTCCAAGGAGAAAAGCGCTCGCGCCGAGCATATCTTCGAAGAGGAAGGCAAATGATAACACGACAGAACCCTCGTCAAAGAGGTAAGGCTTTCTTTTCAAGAATACACCTTCTGAACGCCACATCAAATCGTGATGCCATTCGCCGCATTCTATCAGGAAAAGTATCCACCGGACTATGTCTGGGGATCCGGCCGGACGTGCCTCCACTAGTCAGGTTCCGGACCCTGCCCTAAGGATGGGGCTGTCACGAGAGTGGCGCCGAACTATCCTTCCACAGAGGATTCGAACGATATGTCTGTCACTAACTCTGAAGTGGAGAGCGCCATGAATCATCATCGTCGGAGGGCCGCTCTTCGTGACCCCGACTTTTCAAAGGAGGCATTTGATGCCTTCAGATCGACCGATGCATACATCCGAGCTGCTCGGGATGGGCTTGCCAGAGCCACAGACCAGCATCTGAAAGATATGCGCGTAAGCGTAGATTTAATAATCATACCCCAGTAGCCCCCGAGACTTAAAGCAGTTGATACAACTAATTTAAGGATCATTGTATAACCAGGTGCTTACGGATAAGAACAACCTGTTATCTCAGGAACTAGAAAAGTATCGGACCCAGCTAACTGCTGCCAATGCTGAAGTGGAGAAATCCAAAAAGGCGTCTCCTGGTAATGTCCCCCCTTCATCGAGAAAACATAATGGTATACCAATAATGCTAACACGGTTGTTCACCTCTTAATAGGATCATTAGATCAACTGCACGAGCAACTAAAAGCCGCTCAAGGCGGAGAACGAGAAGCCAAAAAACTGCTAGCCGCGGGCGAGCATGTGCTAACAAAAGTCATGGAGGAGAAGAATAAACTCCAGGATTCCAAAACCCAGCTGGGTGAAGAACTGAAAGATGTGCGGGCCCAGCTGGCTGACTCCGTAAAGGAGAATAAAAGGCTGCGAGGTGACATATTTAGTATGTGGTCAAACTTACCTTCGAGTAATTCAGAGTTAGAGGGGACTGACAGAGTTATGTCTACAGGTATGCTGACCGTTCGTCCCGAAGAGGAGATGTCCGGATGCTCGAGCGATCTGCTACAAGAGCCGTCGCAAGTGTACGAGCAGGCTCGGCAGGCGATGCAAAGTGTTGCCAAGGCCTTATGGTCATCCGCCTCCCCTCCAGGAAAGATGGAGGAGCTTATATAGCTATTCAAGGGAGCGCGGCGGAGCTTTCGACTATGGAAGATATCGTCCTGCCGGGAAGGTGCACGAGAAGCCTGGGCCATGGTGAAAACACGGTATACCAAGCTTGATCCGAATCATATGGCTCGGGTCGGACCTCTGAGGTCAGATGGAAAAGAAGTTCACGTTAATTTGTATATGACCAAGTAGAAATTGCCGCCAAGTATTCCCAGCAGGATTGTAAGTTAGACAGCGTGCTGGATGGTATAGAGGAGGAAATCTTTGTGTCCTAGTGACTATGTACTTTCCTTGACATATGTAACTCTAGCTGAATTGTAAAATGAGTGTCATGGCAGACCTTTTCGCTTCGACCTCTGGACCCGAAGGAGCGGAGTGTTTCCGAATACCTGAGCAGTAAAATAGACCGGGGTATGCGTGGAAACCAGGCATAGGGGTCATAGTTGGTTGAACAGACAAGTTGTATCCTGCTAGTTATGTTATATTACATTATGACTGTAAGAAACATTTTCCAGAGAGAATAGTTCTGTTAAGGGTTCCTTTCCGTGGGTGTGCATGCGTTAAAATGAATGTCCGAATTGTGATTGGAAATAATCACAGTATACGTAACATCTGGGGGTTCACCATGGGGTGAATGCAAAAACATCTTTAATCCACCGACCGAATATTCCCTTAAGAACGCTAGCTTTCGGCTTCACCCAGTCTGAGGTACACATCCGGATGACCCGACAATAAGAATCGCAGAGGTGCTCCCTGTATTCCCTAGCCGAACTAACGGGAACGTAGGGCATAAGCACAGAAGCCAGGCAACCCAGCTTTGCCAAAACTTAAGTCATATCTATGCATATAATGGCAAAAAAAGGTACATATGGGAAACGCATATGTGATGAGCTTGATGCTCGGAAAATAAGAATAAGCTTCTGTCCGGGAAGCCCCTAGGTATAATGGAGGTACATGTTCGAGGATGTGTACGTCACATGTGCATGGTTTAGCCATGCGAAAGCTTTAAGGCTTAGAAAAAAATAACGAAAAGAGAGGAAAAAATAAAGGAAACAATAGGGAGAAGGAGACAAATAAATAGTTCGGCACTAGGCATAGAATCTTCGGAGCCTGGCCACGTTCCAGGGGTTCGGCTCTAGGCGATTGTCTGATGCAGCACGCAGGCGGTACGCTCCTCCAGTGAGAACTCCTCCCACTTGGGCTTGAGTTTGTCCTTTTTCTTCTCCGGTAAGCGTAGAACGAGTTCGCCAAAATTATAAGTCTTGGCCCATACTTCTCTGCTTTGATATCTGCGAACCTGTTGTTGATAAAATGCGGAACGAGCTTTTGCAACATCATGCTCCTCCTCCAGGGCATCTAGGTTGTCCTGCCGATCAAGCTCGGCCTCTCTCTCTTCGTACATGCACACTCAAGGTGAGTCATGAATAATATCGCAGGGCAACACAGCCTCCGCGTCGTACACCATCAAGCTCGGCCTCTCTCTCTTCGTACATGCGCACTCGAGGTGAGTCACGCTCCTCCTCCATCATACTCACGAAAGATATTAAAAAGATGAAGCGTATGAGGCAAACTCAATTCCATATTTTTTTGTAGTTTTCTTTTATAAACTAAACTAGTGCTAAAACAAGAAACAAAAAGATTCAATTGCAAGATCTAAATATATACCTTCAAGCACTCACCTCCCCGGCAACAGCGCCAGAAAAGAGCTTGATGTCTACTACACAGCATTCTTCTTGTAGACGTTGTTGGGCCTCCAAGTGCAGAGGTTTATAGGATAGTAGCTCAAGTGGATGACCTAAGGTTTATCAATCCGTAGGAGGCGTAGGATGAAGATGGTCTCTCTCAAACAACCCTGCAACCAAATAACAAAGAGTCTCTTGTGTCCCCAACACACCCAATACAATGGTAAATTGTATAGGTGCACTAGTTCGGCGAAGAGATGGTGATACAAATGGTATATGGATAGTAGATAATAGTTTTCGTAATATGAAAATATAAAAACAGCAAGGTAACGAATGATAAAAGTGAGCATAAATGATATTGCAATGTGTTGAAACAAGGCCTAGGGTTCATACTTTCACTAGTGCAAGTCCTCTCAACAATAATAAAATAATTGGATCACATAACTATCCCTCAACATGCAACAAAGAGTCACTCCAAAGTCACTAATAGCGGAGAACAAACGAATAGATTATGGTAGGGTACGAAACCACCTCAAAGTTATTCTTTCCAATCAATCCGTTGGGCTATTCCTATAGGTGTCACAAACAGCCGTAGAGTTCGTACTAGAATAACACCTTAAGACACAAATCAACCAAAACCCTAATGTCACCTCAAGTATCCGTGGGTATGATTATACGATATGCATCACACAATCTCAGATTCATATATTCAACCAACACATAGAACCTCAAAGAGTTTCCCAAAGTTTCTACCAGAGAGTCAAGACGAAAACATGTGCCAACCCCTATGCATAGGTTCATGGGTGGAACCCGCAAGTTGATCACCAAAACATACATCAAGTGGATCACGTGATATCCCATTGTCACCCCAGATAAGCACGGCAAGACATACATCAAGTGTTATCAAATCCTTAAAGACTCAATACGATAAGATAACTTCAAAGGGAAAACTCAATCCATTACAAGAGAGTAGAGGGGGGAAGAAACCTCATAAGATCCAACTATAATAACAAAGATCATGATACATCAAGATCGTACCACCTCAAGAACACGAGAGAGAGAGAGATATCAAACACATAGCTACTGGTACATACCCTCAGCCCCGAGGGAGAACTACTCCCTCCTCGTCATGGAGAGCACCGGGATGATGAAGATGGCCACCAGAGAGGGATTGCCCCCTCCGGCAGGGTGCCGGAACGGGTCTAGATTGGTTTTCAGTGGCTACGGAAGCTTCTGGTGGTGGAACTCCCGATCTATTGTGCTCCCCGATAGTTTTCGGGTATATGGATATATATAGGCGGAAGTAATACATCAGGGGAGCCACGAGGGGCCCACGAGGTTGGAGGGCACGCCCAGAGGGGTGGGCGCGCCCCCTGCCTCGTGGCTTCCTCGTTGATCCCCTGACGTGCACTCCAAGTCTCATGTATTGCTTTCTTTCCAAAAATAACTTTTCCGAAGGTTTCATTCCGTTTGGACTCCGTTTGATATTCCTTTTCTTCGAAACCCTAAAACAAGGAAAAAACAGAAACTGGCACTAGGATCTAGGTTAATAGGATAGTCCCAAAAATCATATAAAATAGCATATAAATGCATATAAAACATCCAAGGTTGATAATATAATAGCATGGAACAATCAAAAATTATAGATACGTTGGAGACGTATCAGTGGTGGGGGGCACCGCACACGGCTGGGAGAGATCTTTGTGACCAACTTGTGTGTCTAGAGGTGCCCCCTGCCCCTGTATATAAAGGAGCAAGGGGGAGGCCGGCCAGCCCTTGTTGGTGCGCCAGGAGGAGGAATCCCCCTCCTAGTAGGGGTAGGATTCCTCCCTTTCCTACTCCTACTAGGAGGGGGAAAGGAAGGGGAAGAAAGAGAAGGAAAGGGGGGCGCCGCCCCCCCTTCTCCTAGTCCAATTCGGACCAGAGGGAGGGGCGCGCTTCCTGCCCTAGGCCGGCCCCTCTCTCTTTCCCTTATGGCCCAACAAGGCCCATTAGCCCCCGGGGGGTTCAGGTAACCTCTCCGGTTCTCCGGTAAAATCCCGATTTTACCCGGAACTCTTCCGATGTCCAAATGTAGGCTTATAATATATCAATCTTTATGTCTCGACCATTTCGAGACTCCTCGTCATGTCCGTGATCATATCCGGGACTCCGAACTACCTTCGGTACATCAAAACATATAAACTCATAAAACCGATCGCCACAGAAATTTAAGCGTGCGGACCCTACAGGTTTGAGAACTATGTAGACATGACCGAGACATGTCTCCGGTCAATAACCAATAGTGGAACCTGGATGCTCATATTGGTTCCTACATATTCTATGAAGATCTTTATCGGTCAAACCACATAACACTATACGTTGTTCTCTTTGTCATCGGTATGTTACTTGCCCGAGATTCGGTTGTCGGTATCCCAATACCTAGTTCAATCTCATTACCGGCAAGTCTCTTTACTCGTTTCGTAATGCACTATCCCGCAACTAACTCATTAGCTGCATTGCTTGCAAGGCTTGTAGTGATGTGCATTACCGAGAGGGCCAAGAGATAGCTCTCCAACAATCGGAGTGACAAATCCTAATCTTGATCTATGCCAACTCAACAAGCACCATCGGAGACACCTGCAGAGCACCTTTATAATCACCCAGTTATGTTGTGACGTTTGGTAGCACACAAAGTGTTCCTCTAGTATTCGGGAGTTGCATTATCTCATAGTCATAAGAACATGTACAAGTCATGAAGAAAGGAATAGCAACATACTAAACGGTCAAGTGCTAAGCCAACGGAATGGGTCAAGTCAATCACATCATTCTCCTAATGATGTGATCCCATTAATCAAATGACAACTCATGTCTATGGCTAGGAAACATAACCATCTTTGATCAACGAGCTAGTCAAGTAGAGGCATACTAGTGACACTCTGTTTGTCTATGTATTCACACATGTATCATGTTTCTGGTTAATACAATTCTAGCATGAATAATAAACATTTATCATGATATAAGGAAATAAAAAATAACTTTATTATTGCCTCTACGGCATATTTCCTTCAGTCTCCCACTTGCACTAGAGTCAATAATCTAGTTCACATCGCCATGAGATGAACACCCATAGTTCACATCGTCATGTGACCAACACCCAAAGGGTTTACTAGAGTCAATAATCTAGTTCACATCGCTTTGTGATTAACACCCAAAGAGTACTAAGGTGTGATCATGTTTTTCTTGTGAGAGAAGTTTAGTCAACGGGTCTACCAAATTCAGATCTGTATGTATCTTACAAACTTCTATGTCTACAATGCTTTGCACGGAGCTACTTTAGCTAATTGCTCCCACTTTCAATATGTATCCAGATTGAGACTTAGAGTCATCTGGATTAGTATCAAAATTTGCATCGACGTAACCCTTTACGACGAACCTTTTGTCACCTCCATAATCAAGAAACATATCCTTATTGTAGTAAGGACAATTTTGACCGCTGTCCAGTGATCTACTCCTAGATCACTATTGTATTCCCTTGCCAAAATCATGCTAAGGTATACAATAGGACTGGTAAACAGTATAGCATACTTTATAGAACCTATGACTGAGGCATAGGGAATGACTTTTCATTCTCTTTCTATTTTCTGCTGTGGTCGGGTTTTTGAGTCTTTACTCAACTTCACACCTTGCAACACAGGCAAGAACTCCTTCTTTGACTGTTCCATTTTGAACTACTTCAAAATCTTGTCAAGGTATGTACTCATTGAAAAAACTTATCCAGCATCTTGATCTATCTCTGTAGATCTTGACGCTCAATGTGTAAGCAGCTTCATCGAGATCTTTCTTTGAAAAACTCTTTTCAAACACTCCTTTATGCTTTCCAGAAAATTCTACATTATTTCTGATCAACAATATGTCATTAATATATACTTATCAGAAATGTTGTAGTGCTCCCACTCACTTTCATGTAAATACAGGCTTCACCGTAAGTCTGTATAAAACCATATGCTTTGATCAACTCATCAAAGCGTATATTCCAACGCCGACATGCTTGCACCAGTCCATAGATGGATCGCTGGAGCTTGCTCACTTTGTTAGCACCTTTAGGATCGACAAAACCTTCTGGTTGCATCATATACAACTCTTCTTTTAAGAAATCCATGAAGGAATATAGTTTTGACATCCATTTGCCAGATTTCATAAAATGCAGCAACTGCTAACATGATTCGGACAGACTTTTAAGCATCGATACGAGTGAAAAAATCTCATCGTAGTCAACACCTTGAACTTGTCGAAAACAATTTTTGCAACAATTCGAGTTTTGTAGATAGTAACACTACTATCATCGTCTGTCTTCCTCTTGAAGATCCATTTATTCTTAATGACTCACCAATCATGGGGCAAGTCAATCAAAGTCCATACTTTGTTCTCATACATGGATCCCATCTCAGATTTCATGGTCTCAAACCATTTCGCGGAATCTGGGCTCATCATCACTTCCTAATAGTTCGTAGGTTCGTCATGGTCAAGTACCATGACATGCAGAACAGGATTACCGTAACACTCTGGTGCGGATCTCACTCTGGTTTATCTACGAGGTTCAGTAGTAACTTGATCTGAAATTACATGATTGTCATCATCAGCTTCCTCCCTAATTGGTGTAGGAGTCATAGGAACAGATTTCTGCGATCAACTACTTTCCAATAAGGGAGCAGGTATAGTTACCTCATCAAGTTCTACTTTCCTCCCACTCACTTCTTTTGAGAGAAACTCCTTCTCTAGAAAGGATCCATTCTTAGCAATGAATGTCTTGCCTTCGGATCTGTGATAGAAGGTGTACCCAACTGTCTCCTTTCGGTATCCTATGAAGATATATTTCTCCGATCTGGGTTTGAGCTTATCAGGATGAAACTTCTTCACATAAGCATCACAAACCAAAATTTTAAGAAATGACAACTTTGGTTTCTTGCCAAACCACAGTTCTTATGGAGTCCTCTCAACGGATTTAGATGGTGCCCTATTTAACGTGAATGCAACTGTCTCTAATGCATAACCCCAAAACGATAGTGGTAAATCGGTAAGAGACATCATAGATTGCACCATATCTAATATAGTACGGTTCGATGTTCGGACACACCATTATGTTGTGCTGTTCCAGGTGGCGTGAGTTGCAAAACTATTCCGCATTGTTTCAAATGAAGACCAAACTCGTAACTCAAATATTCTCCTCCACGATCAGATCGTAGACACTTTATTTTCTTGTTACGATGAATTTCTACTTCACTCTGAAATTATATGAACTTTTCAAATGTTTCAGACTTATGTTTCATCAAGTAGATATTCCCATATCTGCTCAATTCATCTGTGAAGGTCAGAAAATAATGATACCCTCCATGAGCCTCAACACTCATCGGATTGCATACATCAGTATGTATTATATCCAATAAGTCAGTTGCTCGCTCCATTGTTCCGAAGAACTGAGTCCTAGTCATCTTGCCCATGAGGCATGGTTCGTAAGCATCAACTGATTCATAATCAAGTGATTCCAAAACCCCATCAGCATGGATTTTCTTCATGCGCTTTACACCAATATGACCTAAACGCCAGTGCCACAAATAAGTTGCACTATCATTATTAACTTTGCATCTTTTGGCTTCAATATTATGAATATGTGTATCACTATGATCGAGATCCAACAAAGCATTTTCATTGGGTGTATGACCATAGAAGGTTTTATTCATGTAAATAGAACAACAATTATTCTCTAATTTCAATGAATAACCGTTTGCAATAAACATGATCAAATCATATTCATGCTCAACGCAAACACCAAATAACACTTATTCAGGTTCAACACTAATCTCGGAAGTATAGGGAGTGTGCGATGATGATCATATGAATCTTGGAACTACTTCCAACACACTTCGTCACCTCGCCCTTTAACTAGTTTCTGTTCATTCTGCAACTCCTGTTTCGATTTACTACTCTTTAGCAACTGAACTAGTATCAAATACTTGAGGGGTTGCTATAAACACTAGTAAAGTACACATCAATAACATGTATATCAAATATACCTTTGTTCACTTTGCCATCCTTCTTATCCTCCAAATACTTGGGCAGTTCCGCTTCCAGTGACCAGTCCCTTTGCAGTAGAACCACTCAGTCTCAGGCTTAGGTCCAGACTTGGGTTTCTTCACTTGAGCAGCAACTTGCTTGCCGTTCTTCTTGAAGTTCCCCTTCTTCCCTTTGCCCTCTTCTTGAAACTGGTGGTCTTGTCAACCATCAACACTTGATGCTCTTTCTTGATTTCTACCTTCGTCGATTTCAGCATCACGAAGAGCTCGGGAATTACTTTCGTCATCCCTTGCATATTATAGTTCATCACGAAGTTCTAGTAACTTGGTGATAGTGACTAGAGAACTTTGTCAATTACTATATTATCTGGAAGATTAACTCCCACTTGATTCAAGCAATTGTAGTACTCAGATAATCTGAGCACATGCTCACTGGTTGAGCTATTCTCCTCCATCTTATAGACAAAGTACTGTCAGAGGTCTCATACCTCTCGACACGGACATGAGTATGAAATACCAATTTCAACTCTTGGAACATCTTATATGCTCCATGGTGTTCAAAACATTTTTGAAGTCCCAGTTCTAAGCCGTAAAGCATGGTGCACTAAACTATCAAGTAGTCATCTTATCGAGCTTGCCAAACGTTCATAATGTCTGCATCTGCTCCTGCAATTGGTCTGTCACCTAGCGGTGCATCAAGGACATAATTCTTCTGTGCAACAATGAGGATAATCTTCAGATCACGGATCCAATCCGCATCATTGCTACAAACATCTTTCAACTTAGTTTTCTCTAGGAACATATCAAAATAAACAGGGGAGCTAAACGCGAGCTATTGATATACAACATAGATATGCTAATACTACCAGGACTAAGTTCATGATAAAATTAAAGTTCAATTAATCATATTACTTAAGAACTGCCACTTAGATAGACATCCCTCTAATCATCTAAGTGATCACGTGATCCAAATCATCTAAACCATGTCTGATCATCATGTGAGATGGAGTAGTTTTCAATGGTGAACATCACTATGTTGATCATATCTTCTATGTGATTCACGCTCGACCTTTCGGTCTCAGTGTTTTGAAGCCATATCTGCATATGCTAGGCTCGTCAAGTTTAACCCGAGTATTCTGCGTGTGCAAAAACTGGCTTGCACCCGTTGTAGATGAACGTAGAGCTTATCACACCCGATCATCATGTGGTGTCTCGGCACGACGAACTTTGGCAGCGGTGCATACTTAGGGAGAACACTTTTATCTTGAAATTTAGTAAGAGATCATCTTATAATGCTACCATCGATCTAAGCAAAATAAGATGCATAAAAGATAAACATCACATGCAATCAATATAAGTGATATGATATGGCCATCATCATTTTGTGCTTGTGATCTCCATCTCCGAAGCACTGTCATGATCCCCATCATCACCGGCGCGTCACCTTGATCTCCATCATAGCATCGTTGTCTCATACATCTCCAACGTATCTATAATTTTTGATTGCTCCATGCTATATTATCTACTGTTTTGGACATTATTGGGCTTTATTATCCACTTTTATATTATATTTGGGACTAACCTATTAACCGGAGGCCCATCCCAGAATTTTTGTTTTTTCGCCTATTTCAGGGTTTCGAAGAAAAGGAATATCAAATGGAGTCCAAACGGAATGAAACCTTCGGGAACGTGATTTTCTCGCCGAATATGATCCAGGAGACTTGGACCCTACGTCAAGACACAAAAGAGGAGGCCACGAGGT
>NC_057812.1:654954264-654974430 GCF_018294505.1 Triticum aestivum
TCCACCGCCGTGACTTTCTCTATCCACGAGATCCCATCTTGGGGCCTGTTCTGGAGCTCCGCGGAGGGGGCATCGATCACGGAGGGCTTCTACATCATCACCATAGCCCCTCCGATAAAATATTATCTTATCATATCTATTAGATCTCACTCTCGTAAGTGGCCGTGTAGGCATTGACAACCCCTTGTCGCGTTGGTTGCGAGGATTTATTTGTTTTGTGAAGGTACGAGGGACTCGCGCGTAGCCTCCTACTGGATTGATACCTTGGTTCTCAAAAACCGAGGGAAATACTTACGCTACTTTGCTGCATCATCTCTTCCTCTTCGGGGAAAACTAACGCAGTGCTCAAGAGGTAGCAAGAAGGATTTCTGGCGCTGTTGTCGGGGAGTTTACGCAAAAGTCAATATACTAAGTACCCATCACAATCCCTATCTCCCGCATTACATTATTTGCCATTTGCCTCTCGTTTTCCTCTCCCCCACTTCACTCGTGCCGTTTTATTCGCCCTTTCTCTCTCTATCCTCCCTCTCTTTCTCTATTTGCCTCTTTTTGCCCGTTTGCTTTTTGTTTGCTTGTGTGTTAGTTCGCTTGCTTGTCACGATGGCTCAAGATAATACTAAATTGTGTGACTTTACCAATACCAACAACAATGATTTTAATAGCACTCCGATTGCTCCTCTTACCGATGCTGAATCTTGTGAAATTAATATTGCTTTGCTGAATCTTCTCATGAAAGATCCGTTTTCCGGCCTTCCTAGTGAAGATGCCGCTACCCATCTAAATAGCTTCGTTGATTTGTGTGATATGCAAAAGAAGAAAGATGTGGATAACAATATTGTTCAATTGAAGCTATTTCCTTTTTCACTTAGAGATCGTGTTAAAGTTTGGTTTTCGTCTTTGCCTAAGAATAGTATAGATTCATGCAATAATTGCAAAGATGCTTTTATCTCTAAGTATTTTCCTCCCGCTAAGATCATCTCCCTTAGAAACTATATTATGAATTTTAAACAACTTGATCATGAACATGTTGCACAAGCTTGGGAGAGGATGAAATTAATGATACGTAATTGCCCTACTCATGGTTTGAATTTTTGGATGATTATACAAAGTTTCTATGCCGGATTTTTGCTTCTAGAAATCTTTTAGATTTGAACGCGGGAGGCACTTTTATGGAAATCACTTTAGGAGAAGCTACTAAACTCCTAGATAATATTATGGTTAATTATTCTCAATGGCATACTGAAAGATCTACTAATAAAAAGGTGCATGCGATAGAAGAAATTAATGTTTTGAGTGGAAAGATGGATGAACTTATGAAATTATTTGCTAATAAAAGTGTTTCTTATGATCCTAATGATATGGCCTTGTCTCTTTGATTGAGAATAATAATGAATCTATGGATGTGAATTTTGTTGGTAGGAATAATTTTGGTAACAACGCGTATAGAGGAAATTTTAATCTAGGCCTTACCCTAGTAATCCCTCTAATAATTATGGTAATTCCTACACAATTATTATGGAAATTATAATAATATGCCCTATGATTTTGAATCTAATATTAAAGAATTTATTACTTCGCAAAATAATTTTAATGCTTTGATTGAAGAAAAATTGCTTAAGATTGATGAGTTGGCTAGGAACGTTGATAGAATTTATCTTCATGTTGATTCTTTTAAACTTAGATCTATTCCACCTAAGCATGATATCAATGAGTCTCTCAAAGCCATGAGAATTTCCATTGATGAGTGCAAAGAAAGAACCGCTAGAATGCGTGCTAAGAAAGATGCCTTTATAAGAGCGTGTTCCTCTAGTTCCTATGAAAATAAAGATGAAGATCTAAAAGTTATTGATGTGTCCCCTATTAAATCTTTGTTTTGCAATATGAATCTTAATAATGATGGGACTGAATATGATCCACCTTTACATAGAAGGCGTTCCAAGAATTCGGAGTTTTTAGATCTTGATGCTAAAATTGATGAAAGTGGGATCGAAGAAATTAAAACCCTAGATGTTGCTAAACCCACTATTTTGGATTTCAAGGAATTTAGTTATGAAAATTTCTCTTTGATTGATTGTATTTCCTTGTTGCAATCCGTGCTAAATTCTCCTCATGCTTATAGTCAAAATAAAGCGTTCACTAAACATATCGTTGATGCCCTGATGCAATATTATGAAGAAAAACTTGAATTGGAAGTTTCTATCCCTAGAAAACTTTATGAAGAGTGGGAACCAACTATTAAAATTATAATTAAAGATTATGAATGCTATGCTTTGTGTGATTTGGGTGCTAGTGTTTCCATGATTCCAAAAACTTTGTGTGATTTGTTAGGTTTCCGTGATTTTGATGATTGCTCTCTAAACTTGCACCTCACGGATTCCACTATTAAGAAACTATGGGAAGAATGAATGATGTTCTTATTGTTGAAAATAGGAATTATGTGCCCGTAGATTTTGTTGTTCTTGACATAGATTGCAATCCTTCATGTCCTATTATTCTTGGTAGACCTTTCCTTAGAACGATTGGTGCAATTATTGATATGAAGGAAGGAAATATTAGATTCAAATTACTGTTAAGGAAAGTCATGGAACACTTTTCTAGAAAGAAAATTAAATTACGTTATGAATCTATTATGAGAGCCACTTATGGATTGCCTCCCAAAGATGGCAATACCTAGATCTATCGTTGCTTGTTATGCCTAGCTAGGGGCGTTAAACGATAGTGCTTGTTGGGAGGCAACCCAATTTTATTTTTATTCCTTGCTTTTTGCTCATGTTTAGTAATAAATAATTTATTTAGCCTGTGTTTAGGTTGTGTTTTTTGTGTTTAATTAGTGTTTGTGCCAAGTAGAACCGTTGGGAAGACTTGGGGAAAGTCTTGTTACTCTTGCTGTAAAAAGCAGAAACTATAGCGCTCACGATAACTGCTGCCATTTTTATTTGGAAAGTGATATTTAGTTAATTATTTTTGCAGATGATTAATAGATAAATTCCTCACGTCCAGATATTTATTTTAGAATTTTGGGGGTTCCAGATGTTGCGCTAGCTACAGATTACTACAGACTGTTCTGTTTTTGACAGATTCTGTTTTTCGTGTGTTGTTTGCTTATTTTGATGAATCTATGGCTAGTAAAATAGTTTATAAACCATAGAGAAGTTGGGATACAGTAGGTTTAACACCAATATAGATAAAGAATGAGTTCATTACAGTACCTTGAAGTGGTCTTTTGTTTTCTTTCGCTAACGGAGCTCACAAGATTTTCTACTTTAAGTTTTGTGTTGTGAAGTTTTCAAGTTTTGGGTAAAGATTTGATGGATTATGGAAAAAGGAGCGCCAAGAGCCTAAGCTTGGGGATTCCGATGGCACCCCAATATAATCTAAGGACACCTAAAATTCAAAGCTTGGGGATGCCCCAGAAGGCATCCCCTCTTTTCGTCTACTTCTATCGATAACTTTACTTGGAGCTATATTTTTATTCACCACATGATATGTGTTTTGCTTGGAGTGTCTTGTATTATTTGAGTCTTTATTTGTTAGTTTACCACAATCATCCTTGCTGTAAACACCTTTTGAGAGAGCCATACATGATTTGGAATTTGTTAGAATACTCTATGTGCTTCGCTTATATCTTTTGAGTTATATAGTTTTGCTCTAGTACTTCACTTATATCTTTTAGAGCACGGTGGTGGATTTGTTTTATAGAAACTATTGATCTCTCATGCTTCACTTAGATTATTTTGAGAGTCTTAAATAGCATTGTAATTTGCTTAAATAATCCTAATATGCTAGGTATTCAAGATTAGTAAAAAAATTATTAGGAGTGTTTTGAACACTAAGAGACGTTTGATGCTTGATGATTGTTTTGAGATATGGAGGTAATAATATCAAAGTCATGCTAGTTGAGTAGTTGTGAATTTGAGAAGTGCTTCAGTTGAAGTTTGCAAGTGAAAGTGCAACTATCCCTATGTGGTTTTGGTAATTCCTAACAACATATAGCTCATTGAGCTAATGCTATTCCAGGATTAATATTTCAGGAAAAGCTCAATGAATGGCATGGCATGGATGAGGAAAGTGGACCCCTCAAAATACTAAGGACAAAAAGATTGGCTCAAGCTCAAAGCTCAAGACTCTACATTTTATATTTTAGTGATCCAAGATCACATTGAGTCTATAGGAAAAGCCAATACTATCAAGGAGGGATGAGGTGTTGCTTGATGAGGTTCTTGCTTCATAGTGCTTAGTGATATGCTCCAAAACCCTCAACTACCTTCCCACATCCACATATGACCTAAACCAAAAGTCAAACTCAGCCCCACCGATTCTTTCTATCCGGCGCCACCGAGTTCAGATGTCATTGCCACTGCCACAAACCCTAGGCAAATCGGTCTCAGCGATAGGGATCTCGGTCACACCGAGATGGGGTTGTAATCTCTCTGTTTCCCTTCGTAACGTTTTGGTCCTACCGAGATGAGTGATCGGTCCCACCGAGATTGCAACGTAAACTCTCTGTTTCCCTTTTGTAACATTTTGGTCCCACCGAAATGAGCGATCGGTCCCACCGAGTTTACCTGACCAACTCTTTGGTTAGCTTATACCAAAATCGGTCCCACCGAGTTTGTGTAATCGGTCACACCAAGATTACGTTATGCCCTAACCCTAACCATATCGGTCCCACCGAGTTGCATCTCTGTCCCACCGAAAATCCTAACGGTCACTAGGTTTGCTAAATCGGTCCGACCGAGTTTCTCAATTCGGTCTCACCAAGATTGGTAGATTGTGTGTAACGGTTAGTTTTTGTGTGGAGGCTATATATACCCCTCCACCCACTCTTCATTCGTGGAGAGAGCCATCAGAACATACCTACACTTCCAATACACATTTTCTGAGAGAGAACCACCTACTCATGTGTTGAGGCCAAGATACTCAATTCCCACCATATGAATCTTGATCTCTAACCTTCCCCAAGTTGCTTTCCACTCAAATCTTCTTTCCACCAAATCCATATCCTGTGAGAGAGAGTTGAGTGTTGGGGAGACTATCATTTGAAGCAAAAGAGCAAGGAGTTCATCATCAACACACCATTTGTTACTTCTTGGAGAGTGGTGTCTCCTAGATTGGCTAGGTGTCACTTGGGAGCCTCCGACAAGATTGTGGAGTTGAACCAAGGAGTTTGTAAGGGCAAGGAGATCGCCTACTTCATGAATATCTACCGCTAGTGAGGCAAGTCCTTCGTGGGCGATGGACATGATGGGATAGGCAAGGTTGCTTCTTCGTGGACCCTTCGTGGGTGGAGCGCTCCGTGGATTCGCGCAACCGTTACCCTTCGTGGGTTGAAGTCTCCATCAACGTGGATGTACGATAGCACCACCTATCGGAACCACGACAAAAACATCCGTGTCTCCAATTGCGTTTGAATTCTCCAAACCCTTCCCTTTACATTCTTGAAAGTTGCATGCTTTACTTTCTGCTGCTCATAGACTCTTTGCATGCTTGCTTGAATTGTGTTAAGATTGCTTGACTTGTGCTAAGATAGCTAAAATCTGCCAAAGACTAAAATTGGGAAAAGGATAAATTTTTAATTGGTCAAGTAGTGTAATCACTCCCCCTCTAGACATACTTTCGATCCTACAGCAAGTCCCGTATCATGCACGTATGGTAAACGTTGTGTAACAAATTTGAAACATGAGGTGTTTTTTTATCGTCTTCCTGATGAGTGGCGGTCGGGGACGAGCGATGGTCTTTTCCTACCAATCTATCCCCCTAGGAGCATGCACGTAGTGCTGAGGTTTTTGATGACTTTTGGATTTTTGCAATAAGTATGTGAGTTCTTTATGACTAATGTTGAGTCCATGGATTATACGCACTCTCACCCTTCCATCATTGCTAGCCTCTTCGGTACCGTGCATTGCCCTTTCCCACATTGAGAGTTGGTGCAAACTTCATCAGTGCATCCAAACCCCATGATATGATACGTTGTTTCACACATAAACCTCCTTATATCTTCCTCAAAACAGCCCCATACCTACCTATTATGGCATTTCCATAGCCATTCCGAGATATATTGCCATGCAACTTTCCACCATTCTGTTTATCATGACACATTCATCATTGTCATATTGCTTAGCATGATCATGTAGTTGACATAGTATTTGTGGCAAAGCCACCATTCATAATTCTTTCATACATGTCACTCTTGGTTCATTGCATATCCCGGTACACCGCCGGAGGCATTCATATAGAGTCATCTTTTGTTCTAGCATCGAGTTGTAATCATTGGGTTGTAAATAAATAGAACTGTGATGATCATCATTTTCTAGAGCTTTGTCCCAAGTGAGGAAATAAAAAAAGAGAAAGGCCATATAAACAAAGGAAAAAGGCCTAAATAAAAAAAGGAGAGAAAAATAGAGAAGGGACAATGTGACTATCCTTTGCCACACTTGTGCTTCAAAGTAGCACCATAACCTTCATGATAGAGAGTCTCTTGTTTTGTCACTTTCATATACTAGTGGGAAATTTTCATTATAGAACTTGGCTTGTATATTCCAACAATGGGCCACCTCAAGTGCCCTAGGTCTTCGTGAGCAAGCAAGTTGGATGCACACCCACTTAGTTTCTTTTGTTGAGCTTTCATACATTTATAGCTCTAGTGCATCCGTTGCATGGCAATCCCTACTCCTTGCATTAACATAAATCGCTGGGAATCTCCATAGCTCATTGATTAGGCTCGTTGATGTGAGACTTGCTCCCTTTTTGTCTTCTCCAAATAACCCTTTTCATCATATTCTATTCCACCCATAGTGCTAATATATTGCGTGAAAGTTTATTTGAGATTGCTAAGGTATGAAACAATTGCTTGGCTTGTCATCGGGGTTGTGCATGATGAGAGCATTCTTGTGTGACAAAAATGGAGCATGAATAAACTGTATGATTTTGTAGCGATGAACTTTCTTTGGCCATGTTATTTTGAGAAGACATAATTGCTTTGTTAGTATGCTTGAAGTATTATTATTTTTATGTCAATATGAACTTTTATCTTGAATCTTTCGGATCTGAATATTCATACCACAATTAAGAAGAATTACATTAAAATTATGCCAAGTAGCACTCCGCATCAAAAATTCTATTTTTATCATTTACCTACTCGAGGACGAGCAGGAATTAAGCATGGGGATGCTTGATACGTCTCCAACGTATCTATAATTTTCGGTTGCTCCATGCTATATTATCTACTGTTTTGGACATTATTGGGCTTTATTATCCATTTTTATATTATTTTTGATACTAACCTATTAACCGGAGGCCCAGCCCAGAATTGTTGTTTTTTTCCTATTTCAGGGTTTCGAAGAAAAGGAATATCAAATGGAGTCCAAACGGAATGAAATCTTCGGGAACGTGATTTCCTCACCGAACATGATCCAGGAGACTTGGACCCTACGTCAAGACACAAAAGAGGAGGCCACGAGGTAGGGGGCGTGCCTACCCCCCCCCCCAGGCGCGCCCTCCACCCTCGTGGGCCCCCCTGTTGCTCCACCGACGTACTCCTTCCTCCTATATATACCTACGTACCCCAAACGATCAGATACAGAGCCAAAACCCTAATTCCACCGCCGTGACTTTCTGTATCCACGAGATCCCATCTTGGGGCCTATTCCGGAGCTCCGCCGGAGGGGGCATCGATCACGGAGGGCTTCTACATCATCACCATAGCCCCTCCGATGAAGTGTGAGTAGTTCACCACAGACCTACGGGGTCCATAGTTATTAGCTAGATGGCTTCTTTTCTCTTTTTGGATCTCAATACAATATTCTCCCCTCTCTTGTGGAGATCTATTCGACGTAATCTTCTTTTTGCGGTGTGTTTGTTGAGACCGATGAATTGTGGGTTTATGATCAAGTCTATCTATGAATAATATTTGAATCTTCTCTGAATTCTTTTATGTATGATTGGTTATCTTCGCAAGTCTCTTTGAATTATCAGTTTGGTTTGGCCTACTAGATTGATCTTTCTTGCAATGGGAGAATAGCTTAGCTTTGGGTTCAATCTTGTGGTGTCCTTTCCCAGTGACAGTAGGGGCAGCAAGGCACGTATTGTATTGTTGCCATCGAGGATAACAAGATGGGGTTTTCATCATATTGCATGAGTTTATCCCTCTACATCATGTCATCTTGCTTAAGGCGTTACTCTGTTTTCATTAACTTAATACTCTAGATGCATGCTGGATAGCGGTCGATGAGTGGAGTAATAGTAGTAGATGCAGGCAGGAGTCGGTCTACTTGTCTCGGACGTGATGCCTATATACATGATCATGCCTAGATATTCTCATAACTATGCTCAATTATGTCAATTTCTCAACAGTAATTTGTTCACCCACCGTAGAATACTTATGCTCTTGAGAGAAGCCACTAGTGAAACCTATGGCCCCCAGGTCTATCTTCGTCATATTAATCTTCCAATACTTAGTTATTTCATTTTCTTTTTTACTTTGCTTTTATTTTACTTTGCATCTTTATCATAAAAATACCAAAAATATTATCTTATCATATCTATCAGATCTCACTCTCGTAAGTGGCCGTGTAGGGATTGACAACCCCTTATCGCGTTGGTTGCGAGGATTTATTTGTTTTGTGCAGGTACGAGGGACTCACGCGTAGCCTCCTACTGGATTGATACCTTGGTTCTCAAAAACTGAGGGAAATACTTACGCTACTTTGCTGCATCATCCCTTCCTCTTCGGGGAAAACCAACGCAGTGCTCAAGAGGTAGCATTGTCGTCTCGCCAACTATTTCTTCTATGACTATCGCTACCGCTTAGTGATAAAGTAAAGCATTACAGGGCGATTGCATTGCATACAATAAAGCGACAACCATATGGCTCCTGCCAGTTGCCGATAACTCGGTTACAAAACATGATCATCTCATACAATTAAAATATAGCATCATGTCTTGCCATATCACATCACAACATGCCCTGCAAAAACAAGTTAGACGTCCTCTACTTTGTTGTTGCAAGTTTTACGTGGCTGCTACGGGCTGAGCAAGAACCGTTCTTACCTACGCATCAAAACCTTCTCAAGTTAGTGATGTTTTAACCTTCTCAAGGACCGGGAGTAGCCACACTCGGTTCAACTAAAGTTGGAGAAACTGACACCCGCCAGCCACCTGTGTGCAAAGCACGTCGGTAGAACTAGTCTCGTGTAAACGTACGCGTAATGTCGGTCCGAGCCTGTCGTGGTGGGCACACGGCAGATGCCAAGGGATGGCTAAAGAGAGGAGAAGGCTCGAGGGCGCTGGTGGACTCCATAGGCGAGGTTGGCATGAGCGGGCGCGGGATGCCGGACATACCCAGGTTCGGGGCTCTCCGGAGAGATAATACCCCTAGTCCTGCCGAGAGTGGTTGGATGATCGATAGTACAATGTTGCTCCTGGAGCTGTATGGAGGAGGAAGGAAGCTGGCCAAGGCTTGGGCTACTCCTTCTCTCCGGTGTTGCTGTTTTGTGGCTAGTCCTATGCTTACTTGCTTTTCTCTCATACATGTTTTCTGCTTGCCCTCTCGCTCGCTCTCCTGTATGATTGCGGGCTCCTGGGGGGTTTTATAATCCAACCTCCCGGGGGTACAGAGGTAATGTTACAAGTCAGTGGGTCCGTATTATCGGTGTCCTGGAACCTGGGCTGGGTCCCGCTGAGAGTTTGTGGTTCGCCGGGTTCCCCTAGGTGCGGGCCCCGCATGCCTAGGGGGACCGTGTGCCGTCTTGTTGATCATCGGGGCTTTGCCGAGTCGAGTCGCGTAAAGTGCTCTCCGTCAGGTTGCCGCTTGCTGTCGTCAGCGGTGAAGGCGGGGGCACTGTAGCCACGCCGGCCCTGGTCAGCGGGTAGGTGACGGGCACTGTTGCCACGTTCCTGCTGACCAGAGGCATGGGTGGGGCACTGTTGCCTCGGTCACTGTTGATTGAAGTCTCATCCCCATCATATGGCCTGGATGGGATGGGAGTTAACCCACTGCTGACCAGAGGCATGGGTGCTGGCTTGTTGAGGAGGCTTTGGTCGTGCCGGGTTGGGCTGTCTTGCGCTAGTTGTTGGGGCCGAGTCGACGTGTCTTGCCGGGTCGGCTAGTCTGGCTGGCTTGCGGCGCTTGGCTGGGTCGAGCAACCCGGCCAAGCGCGTGCCGGTATTGAGGGGCGGTGCCGACCCCGTTCTTTTTCAAAGAGGATCCGGGTTCCGTTGCCGGCCCGGGGTCCATCCCCCCGACAGTAGTCCCCGAAGCTGTGAAGGTCCACCGTCTTCGGATGAGTGGGCCTTCGTAGTTTCCCCCTTAAGCAAGGTGGATTCTGCGAGCACCGGATCCGGCAACGCCCACTGTGTGCCGGGTTTTTCAGAAACCGGATCGTGGCATCCCGGCCATGGCGGGAACCGAGAAGTCTGCCGAATCTTGGGGCAATCCCTCTGGCTTCGCGCGGGCGCCACATGGTGCCCGGAAGTTGGAGGGGCCTCACAGGCCACACGTGTGACTAGACCGGGTGACAGGCTGGGGCCCACCGCTGCGTGCCCTCGGCCCAAGAGCGCAGATTTATTCCGCCATCCGGGGGCCGGTTGCTCTTCCCCGGGCAGTTACTGTGCATGTACGTGCGCACTTATTGCGGGGTAGTGGAACGGGCGCGTGCAGACGATCCCACTTCCCCATGTTCAAACCGAGGGTTATAAATCGGGGGGCAGGGGGCGACGGACATTATTCTCGCTCGCGTCCACTTGTCCATTTGCTCTCGCTCCGCTCTTTGCAACTGACGCACTGCGGCGCCGGCTGCTCTGAGCAGAACTCCTTCGCCACCCATCTTCCTTCTTCCTTTGATCATGTCACTACCATCGGGCTAGTGGATGGGTTCGAATGTCACCTCCGAGGACATCACCCAACTCCGGGCAACGCGGCGCCTGCCACAGGAGACGGACGTCGGCGTCCGCCTGCCGCGCGGCGAGCAGAGGCCTCGGCCCGAGGGGCAGGAGCGCGTGGTCTTCCTCACGCACTTTGAGCGCGGGTTCGGGCTGCCAGCGAGCACCTTCTTCCGCATGTTCCTGGAGTTCTTCGGGCTCCAGCCGCATCATCTTGGCGCCGGCGCCATCGTCTAGCTCTCCGGCTTCGTCACCCTCTGCGAGGGGTACCTGGGGGTCGAGCCTATGATCAACCTCTAGGCGCGCTTGTTCTCCTTGAAGCAGCAGGGCCTGTCGGTCGGGGAGTTCACCGATTGCGGCGCCGCTGTCATCTTGAAGCGGTCGGGGGCGGATTTCCCCAAGATACCGCTAGAGGATTCTGCCAAGAAGTGGCAGAACTCCTTCTTCTACGTCTGCAACCTTGGTGCGGATCGCATCAACCTTCCGGCCTTCGCCATCGCACGGCCGCGGGTGAAGACCAACTGGGGCTACTCGCCCGGGCGCCTGTTGCAGGAGATCGTCAATCTCTGCGAGCGGGTGACGGTGATGAGGACGCAGGAGGGGCTCACCGGCACCGACCTCCTTGCCGCGTTCGTCATGCGTCGGGTCCTTCCGCGCTTCAGGGGCGCTCCTACCTCATCGGCGAAATGGTCGGCCTTCAAGACCCCAACCGCATGGGGTCGACGTGGCTATCCGCGGAGCAGATCGCGCGCGGCGTGAACGACATCTCCAAGGCCAATCTTGGGGAGGACTGGCGGTTCGGCAAGGCGCTGCATAGCCAGTCGAACCCGGCGCCGCAGGTGAGTGTTCGGTCTTCTTTCTTTGCTGCCGCGCACCTTCTCATCCGTCCTGACGCGACGCGTGGGGTACTTCTGAACGCGATTCGGCATCCTTACGCCCGGGCCTCGTCACAGGTGGCGCTGGTGGCGCGAGAGGAGCCCGCGGCTCATGGCGGGGAGGAGGAGGCCGAGTCCGACGCTGGCTCTGGGAGTCGCGCGGGTAAGTCTCGTTTTTTTCTTCGGGTGTCTTGAATTGCTGACCGCGGCACGGAACGGTCGGTGCTGACGCCAGTTGTCGGTGTAGTGGCGTTGGGTGGGGGAGGCGGCAACGCGGGCGGAGCCAGGTCCTCGCATGGGGCAGCGCCGAGCCGCCCTCAGGGGAAAGATAGCGTCGCGCTGTGACCCCAGGCCCCGAAGCGCATGGCGGAATTGGCCGGGGCCAGGAGGCCGGCCAAGAGGAAGCGCGGCGGCGGGGACGGGAGGCCAACCCCGGTCCCGGTCTTGGCGGGGTAAACTTCATCTCTCGTTTGCGCTCAACTTTTCTTTTGTTGAGCTAGTCTTGTTTCTTTTCTGCTCATTCCGTCTTCTTCTTCAGGTCGCCAATCGCGCTGGCGAGGTCGGCGGCGAAAGCCGCAGCAGCCGAAGGGGCCGAGTTTCGCAGGAGCCGGTCCGACCTCACCGACCAGGCCGAGGTGGAGGGACGGGCCGACTCGGACCTCGGCCTGGATCCAAATGACGCCGAAGCCTTGGCCTGGCGGGACAGGAACCGGGTCGAGCCGGAGCTGGAGGCGTCGTCGGTCCGGGCTTGGACCGACGCGGCGGTGGCATGGGCGTGAGCCGGCGCGGAGCCGGCCTGGCGCGAGATGTCGGAGGGCATGGTGGTGGCGGCGACGGTCTTTGAGCCGTCGTTGGTGAGGGAGCGCGGCCGTGGAGGCCGGCCTGAGGTGGTGATCCCCGACCGGGCGGTCGTGGAGGTGACGGATGACACCCCGCCGCGGGCCGACGTGGTCGAGCGAGCGGGGACTGATGGTGGTGGAGGCGGCGTTGTTTTGGAAGAGACTTTGCGGGAGGCGGTATCGGAGGCACCGTCGGTGTTGGAGGAGGCACCGCGGGCGGCGGAGCCGGAGGCCACCCCGGCAGCTGGGCCGGAGATGCCGACGCAGGGTGTCTCGGCGTCCGGGTCAGAGACGGCGACGCGTGGCATCCCGGTGTCCGGGTCATCGTTGGTGCTGGGAGGGCCGGCGGAGGAGGCGCTTGCCGCGTTGCGAGCGGCCATCGAGGAGTAGGCCTTGGTGCCCCGGCAGGGAGGGCGCCGAGCTGCCGTGCCGCAGCCGGCGCGGAGTGGGGGCGCCGTTGTCTTCGGGCCTCAGACCCAGGAGGAGGCGGCGCTGGACGCCGTCAGTCGCCGCCTGCGAGGCCAGATGGAACGGCTCGAGGCCTTTGCCCAGGCCGAGGTGGAGCAGAGGCGCGACCTGGAGCGCGCCGTTCTGGTAAGTCTTCTTGTAATTTCTTCATTGTGGGGGCGCGCCAGCGCACCCACTGGGTGTAGCCCCCGAGGTTCGGGCCCACTACGTAGTAGTTGGGTCGAATCTTTAGAGTGTTGGCCTTGTTCTAATTTCTACTTTCTCCAGCATCTCGACGCCTTCCGGGTCGCCGCCTACAATCATCTCATGGGCAAGCACCGGGAGCTCAGGGAGCAGCTTGCCGCCAAGGAGGAGGAGCTCCGCGTCGCCGCAGGTATTCTTGTGCTCTCTTCTAGTGGGGGCGCGCTAGCGCACCCACTGGGTGTAGCCCCCGAGATTAGGGCCAACTATGTAACAGTTAGGCCAAATCTTAAGTCTTGTTTTTTTATTCTTCTGCTGAGTCCTCCTTTTTGCAGCCGAGGTGCTGTCCTGGCGGACTCGTCTGCTCCGAGCCGGTCATCACTATGACTGGCTCGTTGCCAACACCGGCCGTCTTGGCATCGAGGCGGTGCAGGCAAGGGCGGAGGCGGCCACGGCTTGACGGTCTCTCGACGAGGCCAACCGGCTGCATGAGCAGATGCCGGGTCACAAGAGCAGCCTCGAGGCCGAGGTGGAGCTCCTTAAGGCGGAAGCTGCCAAGGTGGCAGAGGCGCAGCAGGCCCTGGTGGAGGCGGACCAGTAGCGCGGCCAGCTGGCCGACGACAAGGGCCGGCTCCAGGCCGAGGTGGATCGCCTGCGGGCGCAGGTCACCACGACTGAGGGGGCCCGCCAGGACGAGGCCCGTCACCGCGAGGCGGCCGAGAAGGCGGCCGAAGACAAGGACGCCGAGCTGAAGGCGGCCCTTGCCAAGGCGGCCGATCTGGAGAAGGCGTTTAAGGAGTGCGATCGCGCCATCGAACGGGAGCGGCGTGGTACGTTGCTTGAGGCGTAGCACCTGGAAGAGTCATTCTCCAGTAAGTGCTTTTTCTTATCGTTTGCCGGGTCAGGATCCGGCCTTTCTTCCTTGTTGTTCTTCTTTTAACTCGCTTCTTCCTTTGCGGCAGGGGCCTTCCCGGAGACGCAGCGGCTAGCGGAGGAATCCGTCCGCCATCAGCGCGACCCAACTGGCGTCGTTGGGTCCGGGACGGATCCACGGGAGGCCTAGACCTTCCCGGAGATCATCGCCGCCGCTGAGGCCTGCCTGCAGGTCCTGGGAACGCAGTTGGGGCGGCTGTCCAAGGCCGGCACCGCAATGACGGCGGCCCTATGGCCGGACTCCGTCCAACCGAGCAGCTTCTACTGCCTGGCGCGTTGGTTGGAGATGGGGTCGGACCAGCTTGGCGAGTGGTGCGTCTCCGCCGCTCGTGCCGGTGCTGAGATGGCGCTCCGGATTGTGCTGTCCTGGCATCCAGACCTGCAGCTGGACGCATTGATGGGCCAGTGGGCCGGTTCGGAGCAGCTCTTGCAGGAGCAAGCCGGCTGGATTGCCTCCCAGGCCAGCTACATCGCCGAGTTCACCTTCCACGACGAGTTCCATCCGGAGCGGACTGAAGACGGCAGGGCCGTGGACGGCGACGACTACGGCTTGCTCCTCCACGATCCGGAGGGAGCTCGGAGGAGATGGGCGTCTACCACGACGCGGGTGCTGAGGAGGACACCGGCACCTCGCTGGACCCGGAGGCCGCCAGGGGAGAGCCGTCGACGTCGCGACGCGGCGCTGGAGATGCCTGAGACACTTAGTGTAAAATATGTTAAATAGTAGGTCCACCCACCCACTGGGGGTTTTAGGGTGTAATGTACTCGGGCCGTGGGCCTTTTCTTAAATACTTGTGTAGATGTCATGGGTGCTTTTGCTTTTTGCCTTTCGTTTTTGGACCGATTTCATGCATTTTTCCATTCTCAAACCTCCCCCTCCCCCCCCTCCCCCGCGAGTCAGACGGTCGAGGCTCCGGTCCGTGATAAGGAGTTCGGTTCTTTGAGAGGAACGTGCAGGACTTGGGTCCCTCGAAACATTGAGCGCGAGCGAAACACCCATTGGGCCGGCTGGCGGCAATTCGGCGAAGCCGGTTGGCGAGCAGCCGGTTGTGCGGTTGTTCATTTGATGAATGGTGGGACGGGTTGGTCGACCCGACAGCCTTTGACTTAGTATATGAAGCATAAAGGAGTTTTGGCCTGTTGTGCTTGCCAGCCGACAGCCAAAGTTGGATCTGTGGCTTGAGGGCGAAGTGGGGGACCGCGGCATCCTAACTTTATTAGGAATCACCAAGTAAGGCAGCGGGGTGGCGACCGAGCCAGCCAGCCCCCGAGCCCCCGGGTCGAGCGAGTCGGACAGGCGGCCGGGTTCAGTGGTATATGATGCAAGAAAATAGGGACACAATAAATTGGTCGACAAAAGGCAGCCCCTGAGTCTCGTTCGGGGACCCCATGGTTTCATGCGTTTACAAAAGGCGATGATACATACGCTCGTGCGGCTAACTGTAAAACGGGGCGGAGGAGTTCCGTGTTCCATGGCCGGGTCGTTTCTTCACCGACGGTGTCCTTCTTGCGCTTCCTTGACTTGCGTGCGTCGATGAGGTAGTACCCACGCAAACATGGTCCATAATCACCAATAATGCTACATGCACTGGTGAGAAACCGGTTAACAAGGATCGCCGGCTGACAAACAACCGTACAGTTTTGGGCAGATCGAACGTTCCAACAAGCTTGCCCCAGGATCGCCCAGATTGCGTACTCCAACATCATTTATCAAAAAGCACTACTCGGTATTATCTTCTCTAGAGCCCCTGCGTCGTCCCCTCGCTAGGGCCACACAGGCGGCGCCCTGAACCCAGCTGCCGGGGGCGCACAGCCCCTCCTCTCCTCCCTCCACCACTGCTGGGGTACACCGCCGGGCTAAGCCCGGGGGCCGACGGTGGTGGTGGAGGACACCACCTCTCTCCCGCGTCTCTGGGGTTGTGTGGGGCCCCTAATCGTGTGGAGGTGCGCCCGATCTGATCTTTGCGACACGACGGCGATGGCTGCGGCGTGGCGGCGTGATGGCCGGCCCTGCCTCAGACGGAGGTGCCTGTTCCGGCGGTAGCGGCGGGGCGCGCCATCTGCCTTTGGATATGCAGCGGCGGCGGCGTGGAGGGCCTGGTGGATGCGTCGGCGCCACCTTCGGTCAGATCCGTTCTAGCCAGTGCAACCGACGGTGGTGGTCATCTCTTTTATCAAAGGTGGTCGGCTCGCGGTTGGGCGGTTAGATCTCGAGATTCATCATCTAGTCCCAACTGTGAGTCAGGGAGGCTTAGTTGCCAGTGAAAACCGAGCCGATGGCGGCGCTCTACATCGTTCCCTTGATAAAGGCGTCGTCATGTAACTAATGTTGACCCACTTGTGCTACTCCGGGGTAAACCCTAGGATCTGGTCTTTCATATCGGACTATGGCGGCACTGCAGTGTCGTTTATCTTTTGGGAGCATCGTTTGTGGAGCAACCGTGGAAGTCTGAAGTAGGAGGTGGAGCAGCTTCTTCTTGCATGGAGCTTCCGTGGAGATGTCAAGTCAAGCCTGTTCGGCAAGTGCTACGCACGATAGATCTTCCAGAGAGTTCAAGATGTGTCGGCTGGTTGTACTTGGTGGCATGGTTTTAAGGTGTGTACCGGCGGCGACCACGACGTGCTCAGCAGTTCGCGCGCAGGAAGGTGGTGTTGTTGGATGCTGTGGTGGCGTCGATGGGTGGCCGGACTGGCAAGGATGACGCGGACCTTCTTCCTGAAGATGGGTCAGTGGTATGATGATGATGACGGCTTCTAAAACGTGTGCATGTGGTGTATGCTTTAGATTTGCTGCACCGGCTGTATGTTCCAATACATTATGTGGATGGATTGGACGACACCGGTTTTAGATATGAAGAGTCAGAGCACTCATATTATCGAGCTTGTAGGTATGAGTGATGGCTTCGGGTCGCGTGATGTATGTTTTTGTCAGACCTTTATTGAATAATTAATAAAGATGACTGCATGCATCGATTGATGCAGATGTCTAAACCTCCTTATCTAAAAAACATCATTTATCATTTATAGGAGTAATTTACTCGGTGTTGATCAAGACCGCTGGTTCAAGCAGCATTTCTCTCTACTCTATTTGTTGACGTCTCTACCCTCTCAAGCTCTCAAAACAATTCGTGCAACGCAGACATGCAATTGATGGCACATTTTCAAACACTTGATGCCTGCCTTGGACAAAGGCCATGTGCTGGTGGTACCGAGTGGCCATTACAAATAACAGGACCCACGTCATTTATACTCGCTTTGGGGTCTTATCTTGAAGTAAGTATTAACTATCCATCTTTATTCCTCTACTTCACCCGATAAATCACGAGTGAACGCGGTGCCACGCGAGGATGTAATCCTGCCGGTCAGCTCTCTCATGATTCGTGCAGTTTTAATACACAAAGCGCGTATACTAATATCTTGTCACCGTATCCAGGTAGTATAGTTTTTCCTATTCGCTCTGAGCGCATTAAGTTTTTGTCAGGCTGAATGGGCAACTACAACACGCTCCCTGCCGCTTTGTGCAGATCAGTACGCATTGAGTTACTGTCCATTTATGTGCTACCAGCTTCAGGCAAGAGTGAAAAAATTTAGATGCTACCACACATTACATGCTATCATACTACCATTTTTCATAAACATGTTTAAATGTTTCACAAAATTCCGACAAAATTTGTGAGTGTTCAAAAGGCATGTGTCTACAATCTGTAAAAAGTTCAAATCAAAATTCAAAACACACATGGAGAAACAAAAAAGACAAATTCAGTATGAATAGTGCCACAAAAAGACAAAAGCCAGAATGACATTATTTACATTCTGATTTGTCCTTTTGTTTCCCCATGTGTATTTCGAATTTTTGAGTTGAACTTTTTACAGGTTGTCAACATATATCTTTTGAACACTCATAATTATTTTCAAAATTTTTTGAAACAGCTAAATATGTTTTTTGAAAAATTGTATCATGGGAGCACCTAATGTGTGGGCGCATATGAGATGGACAGGAGTGGCGGTTGTGAAAATAATCCAAATTAATATGTCAGTGACTAGATGTATGCTGGCCTTTCGGCAGCAATGATGATGTCTGGCCTACATCCCGTTTGCCATTGATCCCACCATAATGATGTTGATAATGGCACATTATCACAACCCACCCTAGCAGATTTACTCACGTTCATGTTAATTTGCTAGTATTATTTGCATAATTATCAAGTACCTTTAGTATAGTAATAAAGACCACAACCCAGCTGCCCCTAAATGTAATACTAGTTTCTTGCAATCCAATTTTTAAAGCTTGGCATATATAGATGTTTGTGTTAACATTTTTTATTTCAAGTAAGGTTAAATCTCCTCCTCAATAAGACTACTAACTAAATTGTCTTAGGCCCCTAACATCATGTATATGACGTTTGAAAAATGAAAACATCATATATATGCCGAACCCTACCATCTCCACTAGGGAGGCATTATTACAATCCCAACAAGTACGATATATGAAGAACTTAAAAAAACACCTAGTATGAACAACGGTTGACCAAAGAAGAAAAAATGAGTCGTTAACCCCACACGGTTTAATTACCAACATTCAAAGTGTACAGGGAAACCACTAGCGCAACACTTCACATTGATCTCTCAAGTATGTATGGGCTTCATTTAAGATGCCCAACCACCAACCCATATACATGTATTTGCTGAACTAACCTAGCATAGTGTTGGCGTATTAATTTAATCGCTATATAAAGTGCTAATCACATAGCATGCATGGACTGCCCCGATTACATCCTCGCGTGGCACCATGTCCCAAAAATTCGCGTCCTGCTTCACCTTCTTATTTATACAAGTCTCCTTTTCTGATTCTCTAATCTTCTTATTTACCCAAGTCTCCTTTTCTCATTCTCTAATCTTTAACCACATGGTAGTTCCAATAATACAGATACATCAGCTGCTCAGCCTGTAGAGTATAGTTAGATTTACAACCAAATGAGAGTGGTGCTATCATTGCTAGCTCTTTGCACTGCCCATCAGTTTGGGTTGGGAGATATGGGGACAAGCATAAATGCGAGAATGCAAAGTATGCCTTAGCTTGGAGAACAAAAGGGTACAGGGAAGGTTGTTGGAGGTCAGACTCCGAGAGCCCGAGAATTCGCATGCTCATGGGTCTTGCGTCCTCGACAATTCTTAGTAACCTTCCTTAGTGACATTTTTCTACTGCTTTTTAAAGCAACAGTGGCTGCCTCAGAATATTCACTTCTTTTATATGTGATGATTTTTTTACTACTCTACGTTTATAGCAGTTTGACTTTGCACACCTGAATGCATAAATCTTTCTTGAATTTTAAAGCTGCCAAATGCTTGATATTGAGTTGGGTACACTTCTCCGTGAAGTCGGCAAAGCTGCCGGAACATGCACATGCTTTTGAATTAAGTGATTTCACATATATTTTTTTAGAACCGGGCGTTGCCCCTTTTCATTGCATAGAACGGAAATACAATCAGTTCCAAACAGAGAAAACAGGAGGAGGGAAGTGATTTCACATATGGTGTTCAGTAATCACTGTCTTATTTGCTTTTGCTGCATGTAATCAGATAATCTGTCATGATGAAGACAATATGATATATCACGTCTACTCTCTTCGTTCTTAAAAGAGTGTACTTCCAACTCTGTTGAAAAGTGAAACTTTTTTATAATTGACTGTATTTATATAATAATAGACCAACATTTATGCCATCAAATTAGTAGCATTAGCTTCATGATAAAATATATTTTCGTCATACACCTATTTGGTTTCACAAGAATTGACATGTTTTTGCACAAACTCGATCAAATTTTGAGATAGTTTGACTCTCCAACAAAGTTGGAAGTACACTCTTTCAACAACGAAGGGAGTAATTACACTATTCACAATCCATATCTGAATGCGTGCATATTGACGATGCCTTGCGTTGCATGCTTAATGGCTGTGCATGTACTAGCTACGACACTTGTGACCCAAGTTAAT
>NC_057812.1:654974779-655025686 GCF_018294505.1 Triticum aestivum
CGGCAAAACCTCGGGTGATTCACCAGCGCCTTTGCTATTAGCAGCGTGACGTGATGTATCATGTATCCCATGAAAAGGAAGCCCTCTCTACAAGGCCGCATGAGTGGCCAAAGTGAGACAAGCGAGGTTAGTGGGATGGAAAGAGTGGCCAAAGCGAGACAAGAATAGACGTTGCGGGTGTTGGCGAGGGCGTTTCAGGAGTTCACGGAGGGATGCATTGGGATTTGTATGTTCAGCATCCGTTCGATCATTATATATTTTCGATTTCAATTTTGCGGGCATCTTTTAACTGAGAGAATATCTGCACGTTTCTCCTCCCTTCTTTACAAGCATTATAGATATATTCTCCCCTTGCTGCAGACCTATCGACCCCCATCCTTCAACTTCCAGAGGGTGGCCAGCTCCAGAGAATCCACGACGAGTGGCTCACAGATCCGACCTGCGGGACAGATGTCAGTGAGCACTGAGCAGGGAGCAGTCCGATTCGGCCTTGGAAGATTCTGGGGCCTTTTCCTGTTTGTGTGCTATGATATGTGTCTTTACTCTCATGGTTTACTTCGCAAGAGTCCGCTGGCAGTATAGCAGGTACTCCAGCTCCGAACCTCCTGGCGAGCCAGGTGACGTTGTTGCTGCCATCACTGCTGCCACCATTGCTGAAATACGGCAAGAGAAGCCAAAGCTGACGCGCCTTAGCAGCTTCAAAGAACAGAACAGATACAGTTTGTCGACATGAAGGAGGAAGAGATCAAGAAGGTGATTTTTTTTGAGCAAAAGAGGGGGAGGCCAGGTCCAGGTCCAGACCCCCTCCCCCTCCGATTTCATTAACGAAACCACCACGAATCCAGGTCCAGACCAGATCACCCTAACGAACTACTAATATCCAAAAGCTACCAGTCATAGGCGAATTAAAACGAGCATCGCCTACAGTTCTTACTAGCAAACCTAGGGCCACAAGCGGCCATTTCACCACGAGGACGCAGCCTCCAGCAAGAAAAAAGCAAAGGAAGCAAACAGAAAGCACGCGCGCGCAGGGGGTGGATGATCCTGCTTCAGCTCATCAGTCGAAGAACACCAGATCTCCATCCCTGCGATGCTCTGTAAACCTCACTTGCTACTTACTCGATTAATTTTGACCCTAGCATCTGTAGATTTTGTCCTAGGTTTTTTTTCTGTAAGACAGCCAAATCAACAATCCAATTGCAAGTTAGTTTCACCAAAGTCAAAGGGTCATTAACCAATTTATCACAAAAAATTATATCATTTCGACATTTCCAAATAGCACACAAAATTGCAGAAATCCCGACCAGCACCAGTTTTCTTTCTTCTAAATTGAATTTTATTATCCAGGGGCCCAGACAATCATCAACTCCAACCGGAGCTGTTTGTAAATTGAATGAGCATTTTACTAGACTCCACAGTAACCTAGCAGCAAAGCAAGAGAAGAACAAGTGATCTATGGTCTCATCTCGACCACAGTACACACATATCTGACTGCCTTTCCACCTTTTTTAACTAGATTATCTTTGTCAGTATACTTTTGCTAGCAATAAGCCAGAGAAACATCTTGATTTTTGCTGGAATTTTACTTTTCCATAGAAATTTGTGGGGGAACCCAACCTCTGTTTTAACCAGATGTTGGTAAAGTGATCTCATAGAGAATTGTCTACTGGTTGTTAGCATCCACATTGGCTGATCTTTGCCCTTATGCATTCTCACTTTCTCACATCTAGCTTTCAAACTGTCCCACAAAGCTCTTTTATCTTCAGTCAAATTTATCCTGAACTTAAACCCATTCCACCCCATGTTGATGGCCTGGGCCACCGAGATCTGTCATGGTTCAGGTTAATGAAGTACAAGCTTGGGTAGGCCTCTTTTAGAGGTTTGGATCCCACCCACCTGTCTTCCGAGAATCGTGTGTTTTTCCCATCCCCAGTCTTTTTCACATTATTGCAGTAAATGTCTTTGATCTGCATTAGACTCCCCAAAAATGAGAGTCTCCCGCTTACTTTTTGATCCCAGATATACACTTTCCTTTCACATATTTATTCAAAATTATTCTAACCCACATCCCATCTTCTGTCTCTAATTTCCACAGCCATTTGGCTAGCAGAGCTTTATACATTCATTCTAGATTAAAAATTCCTAGACCTCCCAGGTCTTTTGGTAAGCAGCATGTTTTTCAGTTAACTAAGTGATATTTCTTTTATCCTCATTCTCCTGCCAAACTAATCTGGCTCTAAGGAAGTCAGCTTTTTTTCTTATCCCTACTGGCAAGGGGTAGGAAGACATCATGTACATGGGCATATTTGTCAGACAAGCCTGGACTAAGGTAACTCTCCCTGCCATATTTAATAATATCCCCTGCCAGCAAGCACATCTTTTTTATATTTTTTATGTAACATTTTTTCAAAATTTGTTGCCCAACCTCACATAAGTTACAGGTAGCCCCAGATATTTAAAGGGAACTTCCCCTCTCTTACAAGTAAATATCTCCTGATATATCTCACTTTTGTCTCTGGCTCCCCTGAAAAGGAAAACCTCACTTTTATGAAAATTAATAGCCAGCCCAGACATTTGTTTAAAGGCTGTGAGTATGAATTTTAAGTTTTTTGCATTGTCTTCATCATCTTCCAGCAGGAATATAGTGTCATCTGCATATCGTAACATGCTCACTCCATTTTCTTCATCTGCATGTTTGGCCTTATCTAGAATAATAGCCAAATCATCTGCAGCTATGAAACGAAGATCGAGCAAAAAAGATACTCAGGCCACCGGACCTGCATACTCGGACTCTTTAAAATAGAAATTGATCTTTCTTACACGACCAAGATACGGCTCCTTTGATTCAAAGAAATTGCATTGGATTTTTGGAGGATTTGAACCCTTAGGAATTTTTCCTGTGATGTTCGTTTGATTCGTAGGATTGACATCCTTAGGAATTTTTCCATAGGATCCATTTGTACTACATTTTGGAGGATAATTTCCATCCACTCAAACCTCTTTGTAGAAATCCTTTGTTTTTCCCGCGCTATCAAACATTCTTTCAAATCCTGTAGGATACTATGGGACATGCCATCCTATTCCTGCATTTTTCCTATTCCTTCATTTTGACAATCCTGCGAATCAAAGAGGCTAGCATATACTGAAGTAGATAACAACAGTAGACTTGACACTTATAGTAGGATTCAAAAATCCATTTTTCATAGTGATTTGAATTCTGTCTCGAATATGCGGTATCCTGATCTGGACAATCTTGCATGGGCGCAACACCCATAACTGATTCCCCCCTTTCTAGTCCTCTAAATAACAGGCTACTTCAAATAAAATATGGCTCCTACTCCCAGATTAACAAATTGCTGGTGCTATACTAAATTGATTCATGCGATCAATGCTGAAGAGGAAACTGCCCTGCCTCTTCTTTTTGGGATCACAAGGAAGGACCAGAACAAATTTGCTAACAGTCCACCGCTACGAAGATAGCCGAACGGTAAGAAGATTTGGGAGCAGAACATCGGTTAGAGAAGCTGTGGAGATCAACATATTGAAAAATTACTCTCCCCGCCTCGGAATATGAGTCATAGTTTGATCTTTATTTCTTGATTCATAAGATATTCTTACATTGCTTGACTGTTAACTGATAATACCATGAGATCGCAATATCGGACTTGACCCCTAAGTGAGATCCAAAGGATCAGGCACTACCAGAAAATCCCGGTTTCCCTTGTGTTAGCCTATAAGCTGAGTGCATTTTTTCGGGCACCCAGCTTACGCTCCTCTATGCCGAGTCTCGAGAGAAAAACACCCCGTAAATACGACGAACTCGGCTTATGGTCATCCATAAGCTGAGTTTCGCAAAAAAGCTCACAGCTTATATGAACCACACGGTATCTACGAGAAAAAGCACCCGACTTACAAGACATCTGCCACGTGTCTGCATCGGAAGTGGTTGACGGTGCCGTCACGGAGCAGCCTATAAGCCGTGTGTCCGAAGCAGACACTCGGCTTACATTATCTATAAGTTGTGTGCCCTACGTAAGCACTCGGCTTATAGGATATATAAGCCGTGTGCTAGATGAAAGCACTAGGCTTACATTTTTGCGGATTTTTTGCAACGCGTAACATTTGTGCGAAATTGGTAAATTGGTTAAGATGGTTTTCATTGCATTTTATTTACCTACTTAATTAGTATTATTATTCTCACCTATTTTCTGTCAACTAGTTTTCATGGGTCTTATTTGTGAAACTCTCAATTTAACGCCGCTTTAATATTTTGATGACTCTTTCGACACCCTAGCGTACCCGCCACCACACTTCTAGACGTGTAAGAGGCCCTGACGCAAGATTTGGCGGCATGGCTAGCCTGCCGGCCACAATCGTAGACACGTGAAGAGCAATCCGCGTAGAGGGAAGTGTTCAGATACATTTGCATCATCAAAAATTATTAAAAATTACCATCCATCCTATATCACATGTGCCCACGCCGTGTAAAAAATCATAATTTTATCACGCTCTGAGTGTTCAATAATATTCACACCGCACCATTACCTCAGAACGTTTACTATAACGTGTTATCGTCGTCCGTGAGGGGGGCCACACCCTGGAGCCGTGCTGCCTCTTCAGACATGCCACAACACCTTAAGGCATGTATGAGGGCCCCGCGCGATGCTCCGGTGGCATTGCTACCCCCCAAGACCCCGTGCCGCCTAACCTTGGAGCGGTTGACCAGGAGATCTAATCCTTTGACTTTCGTCAGACAGGCTTTGACCAATGGACCTCTCCACCCGGTTGTGGTAGGCCAGCCCATACGAACACTTCCGAACAAGGTCCGGGCCAAACCCACCGCAAGATTCCTTCCGTGTACCACTCGTAGGCACTCGGTTTATACTGACGGTGACACATGGCCGTTATCTCCCGGCTGCCGTCATGTTATTTTAGTAAGCCGAGAGCCTATATAAACACACGGCTTATATATAAACCGAGAGTTTTTCCACTGGCACTCGGCTTATTGCGTATAATCCGATCGAGTGTAAACTGTGTTATATAAGCCGGGAGTTTTCTCAGCTTATATATAAACCGAGTTTATATCGATATAAGCCGAGTTCTTTGGGTACATGGCTTTATTTTTTTTTTTCCTGTAGTGAGGGTCATGTGCCATGTGCTAGTGCTGCCGAGTAGCCATCACAAATCCCAGCGTCCATCTCAATTTTTACTCGCTTTAGGGTCTTATATGCTAGCTTGAAGTACTATGAATTAACTACCAATCTTTATTTGCCTACCCTCCAATTACTCTTCTTTATGCAAGTTTCCTTCCTCTCCTTCCCTCGTCTTTAGCCACATGTTGTTCTATTTCAGATACTTCAGTTGCTCCGGCGATAGAGACTAGTTTGATCAACAACAGAAATGATGAGAGTGGTGTTATCATTTGCATTATTTCGGCTTAGGAGACACGGGGACAAATAGATGTGCGGGTGTGCACACTCAGACTTGGCTTGGAGAACAGAAGGGTAGATGGGCTTTTGTCTACGGAGGTTCTACTAAAAAAATAGCATGCTGATGTGAACTGACGGTTCGTTCTGAGGCTGTACTTGTATTAGCTCATCGTTGCTTCGTGGACTCCTGGTTCGATGTTGTATTTCTCTCTAGAATTGTCGTCATCACCCCCTCATGCAAACAATCCATGCGATGGCAACTCGCCCTGGATGGCACATGCGCTAGTGTTGGACATTACCCAGTGGCAGCAAATAACCTCTATGTAGCATTCACCACGGAAGGTACATACATTGCTTTCAGGTCGAAGCATCCTCTTGGAAAATGGAACAGAGTTTACCTTGAGCAGTATCTTAAGCTGCTTAGATACAAAGTAAAAAAGAGGCACTTTCAAGAGCTTTCAGACTAGATAGATCATAACATGTAAAGCAATGATTTCTTTTCCTCGAGCTGGCATTGGTTAGGCCCTCTGGTCCAACCACGCCCCCTTGTAACATATTTTTGTTTTTATTAATATATACCGTACAACTATTGTTCTATGGTTTTCGGGTAAAAAAAAACCGGTTACCAAATCAACTATGCCTGAAGTGGGAAATGATCTGCTTCTAAGTCTCAAATACAATATATGTTAAAATGTCTACTAATGAAATTTTCTACTATGTAAAGTACATCTATACATACATGTGAAACTTCTTTCATAATTATTTGACACTTTTAAGTGTGATTTCAGAGTTTTCAATAAACTTTGGGATCAAAACGCCTGAGTGTTGTGTTTGTGTCGAATATTTTGTACTAGTTGGGTTACATTTGGACTTGGTGTTGTAGTGTGGGTAGGATACGTGTAGTGTCGGAGTCGGACACGTTGTATCCTTGGCCTCTTATATATGAGGAGGCACCCCACTTTGTAACCCATGACGGGGGTGCCGGCGGCTTGTGCCGGCACCCGGGTGGCCGGTGTTGCGGTATCTCGCGGAGGAGCGCCCGTAGTCATTGCCTCGGCGAGTAGACGAGTTCTCCGAACCTCGTTAACAAATCTCGGTGTCGTCATTGTGATGTGACTGCTTTTTCCTCGATGGATCGACCGCGTACCTCGGCTTAATTCTAACAAGTGGTATCATGAGCAAGGTTACGAGAAGAATGTTGTGCGTTGATCCAGAGGATTGGATGACCGAAGAATCGATTAATGGAGTCGTCGGGATCAGGTGACAGCATATCAGATAGATTGGTCGGATCGATAGAAGCAGCACGTGGTACCCTACACATACGGCAGTTTCGGCGAGACAAATTGATCGCTCGATCGGTTCAGGCGACGGGGGCATAACACGTGTGCATGTGCCATCATCAGAGGCTTGTGCTGACACGCAAACGGTGCTATGATGGGCCATCAAGGCCTTGCGCGGAGCGGGCCTCGGCACGGGACATTGGCGTCATGTACGCGTACAAGGCGTGGTGCCGCGATCCAAGGAATCGGATACAGCAAGGTAACCGAGTTTGTTTTGGAAACAAAAGAGACCGAGTCCCAGGATAACTCGTGTCCGGGCCGGACTGCTGGCCGTGCAAAGCGCACATTAAAAGGCAGCCGCAGGGACGACAAGACAGATACAGATCGATTCAGCGGAAGTATTTTTCGTAGGGTCAGCCATACAAAGAACCATGGCGTCATCGGGTACCAGGTTTAAGGTGGAGAAGTTCAACGAAACTGGAAGCTTTGGGTTATGGAAGACAAGTGTGAAAGATTTGTTGACACAATAAGGATGCTTGAAGGCGTTGTTGCAGGAAGCCAAGCCAACTAAGATGGAGGCGGATGACTGGGAGGAGTTACAGTTGAAAGCAGCCGGGACTATACGGTTGTGTCTGTCAGACCAGGTTATTTATCATGTGATGGATGAGAATTCGTCGAAAAAGATCTGGGAGAAGCTGGAAAGACAGTTTATGTCCAAGACTGTGATGACCAAGGTGTATCTGAAGCAAAAGTTCTATGGAATGAGGATGCAGGAGGGGTTAGATCTTGTGGAGTATATGAACGCCTTTAATCAAGTCGTGACGGATCTAGCATGCTTGGGTGCGACGGTTGACGACGAGGATAGGGCATTTCTGCTTCTTTGTTCATTGTCATCATCTTATGACCATTTGATCACTATTTTGACGCACGGCAAGGAGACCGTCAAGAATGAGGATATTACTGCGGCATTGCTATCTTATGATATGAGAAATAAGAACGCAGTGGAAGTCTCTCATGGTGAAGGTTTGCTAGTCAAGGGTGAGCAGTGGCGGAAGGGATATGAGGCTGGGAAGAACAAGAAAAAGAAAAAGAATATACAATGTCACAAGTGTAAGAAGTGGGGACATATGAGAAAGGACTGTTCAGAACTCAATGGTGGGGCAAGTGCTAATAAGGCAACTCATGGTGATGACTCAGACAGAGTAGTTATGTCCTCATAGTATCAGACAGACGGTCAACCAAAAGTGAAGCATGGATGTTGGATTCAGCTTGGTCTTTTCATGCGACACCCAACAGGGAGTGGTTCTCTTCGTACAAGTCTGGTGAGTTTGGTTTATCCTATGTGGGCGATGACACAGGTTATCGTGTTGCTGGAGTAGGTGACATCAAAATCAAGATGTTTGATGGAGTTGAAAGGATGCTTCGGGGAGTCAGGCATGTGCCGGGGCTAAAGAGGAATCTAATTTTGCTTGGTGTTCTTCATGATGGTGGTATGGTATTCCGTTGTAATCGGGATAAGAAGACCAAGAATCATGGAAGATGAGGTGACCGTGATGATTGGAGGGAGGACGGATTCGCATCTTTACAAGTTGCAAGGGAGCACTATTGCAGGTGGAGTCACAGAGACTGGAGTTGCAGGAGTAGCAGCGGGGTCTCACGGTGACGACGGGTCTGGGGTAGACTCGTCGAGTAGCTCTCAGTGAGCTACGAAGAAGACAACGCAAGTCCCTAGTACATGTAAGTTTGACGCATGGACAAATTAAAGGTGGTGGAGAATATTCGCCAAGGTGGAGTTTGTTGTGTTCGTGTCGAATATTTTGTACTAGTTGGGTTACGTTTGGACTTGGTGTTGTAGTGTGGGTAGGATACGTGTAGTGTCGGAGTCGGACACGTTGTACCCTTGGCCTCTTATATATGAGGAGGCACCCCACATTGTAACCCATGACGACTAGATAGCGACAGGATTGCAAGGGGGTGCCGGCGGCTTGTGCCGGCGCCCGGAAGGCCGGTGTTGCGGTATTTCGGGGAGGAGCGCCCGTAGTCATTGCCCCAGGAAGTAGGCGAGTTCTCCGAACCTCGTTAACAAATCCCGTTGTCGTCATTGTGTTTTTGATGTAGGGTAGGAACCCTATAGGCCGATCTTTCACGAAAGGAGGGGATCCCGCAATGAACACGAAGAACACGAGGAGGGAAACGAGGGTAAACACGGGGAAAACACAAGAGAGAGAGAGACTCAAACCAACAAGAATGATTACACAAGTGCTAGATCCTCGAAACACAATAGGAGATACAAGATCCAAAGTCAACAACGGACGATACACGGTATCTGGATTTCTCCGTGAGGAGGTCTTGAGTTCTTCCCTAAAGAGGGGTCTTGAATCCGCTTGCGGGATCTTCTTCGGTGGAGGCTCGAATCTCCGAGGAGAAGGTAACCAAGTGGATGAGCAAAGCTCTCACACAAAATATGAGCTAATCCTTTGCTAACCCTAACTAGGAGGTGGTGGAGGAGTATATATAGTCTAGAGACACGAAGGGGTAAGTGAGGGGTACATTGGCTTCGGCCCGCAACACTGGACACAGCTAGGGGCCGGTCGTCCGACGGGTATCGGCCGTCCGGTGGCTCATGAGGGTCCGCTCGTCCGGTATTTGTCGGACGTCCGGCGTTTTGGCTCGGATGAGGTGGCGCCGGATTTCCGGGGGCGGTCGGACGTCCAGACGCTGGAGTGTGTCAGACGTCCGGGACTTGTCGGACATCCGCTTATTTTGGCTCGGGTGCGGGATCGCCGGTCGTCCGGTCCGGGCCAGTCGTCCGGTGGGTCTTCAGGCGTCGGACGTCCGGTCCCAACCGGTCGTCCGGTGGCTGGAGCTTCTTCCGTGGCCCTTCTTCTTGTTCCTCGCGCTTGGTGTCCTCGCCTTTTTGTCCATGGCTTCCTCTTGGTTCCTGGTCATGCATAGCACACATGTTTGAGGTAGTAGCCATGTCTCACGTATGGAAAGTGATGGTTCGAAGAGGAGCGAGTTCACCTTGTGTCCAATGGTGCCTAGTTGAGGTCTCCTCTTATGTTCTCTTGGGTCTTGGAGAGTAGTCGGAGTGTACATAGGGATGAACGTGGGATGCACCGCATCATCTCCCCCCTCCTTTAGGAAAGATCCGACCTCGGATCATGAACCTCATCACCATGGAAACGGTTGTCGTGGACGGACTAGTAGTTGGAAGGAGTTGAAAGCATTGTGCAATCCAAGTACTCCAAGGTGTCTCCGGCGTGATAGACATGCAAAAAGTGCAAACACAAGTGACGCTCGGAAATACAATGGTTAGCGCACACAAAGTGTCCATCAAGTAAACATGTGTCCGTGCGACAATAGTGATCATGACAAGGTGCATGAAGCTTATCCAAAAGATATGGAAATGTATGCACAACATTCATGCGAGAAAAAGAAAGAGTATGATCAATGCAACCACGATGCAAAATGATGTCATAATGAGACGGTTTATCAATAGTGTGAAGATGATAATGGATGCTCAATGTGATGTGATCATGCAATTGATGGTAGGCAATAAGATCATGATGTATGAATATGCCATCAAGGTAGATCACAACAAATTTGCTAAGGAAATGCACAAGGTCATATATCATGGATGACATGGGAATACAAGATGCAACAAGGCAATCATGATATGAGTCAATCCATGCATAAGATGCAAATTTGTCATGTGTGTGAGATGCCCATCGAGCATGACATGTGTGAGCACAATCAACAAATATGGAGGTGTTGGTGTACCAATGCTCAATGCCGTGGCATGAGTAGCGGTTCGAAGGTGCATCCAATAAGTCCGAGCGCTCCTCAATGTGAAGGTCCATAGAGCCAATCTCCCATGTCGCTCCTCTTTTCGCGAGATGTATCATGTAGACAAGAAGAAGGAGACAACAATGAAAGAGTGACCCATCCAATATGCATATTTGAGGATGGCTCAAAGGGAAGGAGTTCACCTTTATGAGAATGTCAAAAATGTTGGTGCCACGCATCATGTACGCCTTCACATGACCAAGTTATCTCGTGATGGTACCACCTTGTGAATCCTTCAAAACGAAAGAACATGACAAACACTCAGAAAAACAAATGAGTTTAGCGGTATTGCAAAACCTATTATTCGTGTGGTAAGATACCCAACAAGTGTATGCATCATTCTCATCTTAAGAAAGGACAAGTGAGCATTTCATAGTATGGAGGCATATGATGCGAGAACAACCAAATAGAATAGGCGTAATCAAGCAAGCATGCATCACAAGTAAGGTGTCCAAGTCTCCACGATCAATAAGCATAGATGCAACAATTGGAGGAAAGCGACAATGAACAAAATATATCATGTGAGAGGCATGAACATATGCGTCATCAACCCAAAAAAGCAACTAATAATGGAACATGTGTGATGCGACAAAGCAAGCGATCATATGAATCAAGGCAATCAAGCTAGTAGTGCGAAGATGCAACGTACTAGAAGGAATCATGTCAAGTATGTCATGTGTGCAAATAGTGGTCATGAATAATGCACAAGACATATTACAAGCATGAAAGGAGGATATGAGCAAAATAGCATCAATAGCATGAGGCACATGATAAACATGATAGCAACAAGGATCTCCACCAAGCATGCAAATACACATAGGAGTAGCATAATGGTGAATCATGGGTAGATGCAAGTAAGGGTCACAATTGCATGGCAAAGGCATAGAAGCAAGCATAGCATGCAAAGTGAACACGGTAAAATGAGCATGAAGCGACAAGCGGTATATAGCCCATAGCCGTGTGAGAGCCAAGTGAGAGAGATGCGCGGAGTCGTTGCGCGAAGAGAGCGGTGGGAAGGATAGTTCACGGGATCCCAAGTCATCTTTGCTCTCAAGAGCTCGTTTCGTCAACTCTTGGGATTAAGAGGTTGAAGAGTATACGTGAGTACCTACACAAAACAAAGACAAAGGGAAAATTGTGTGTGCATGGTATATGTACACATCATCCATCATGATGCACACGTGCAAGTGTTGGTTAGCACAAAATAGTCAATGCTCAAATAAATGAGATGCGTGATATAGAAACATGTAATCCATCATGATAGGTTTGTTGTTATGTATAGCATAATGAAGACTCAAATTGTGCAATGCATCACAAGAAATATGTAGAGCATTGTTATTCATGGAATGCATACGGTGCAAGCAATTATGAGAATCATGCAAAGTATGGAATGCATCAAAATCTCCTAATATGTATGAGGAAACTATGGGGGTCTCCTCATGAGCATTAATGGAAACATCACACAGAGAATATTGACAACATCCAAAACAATGCATATTTGGAACATTGTGATCATGGCATGGCATAGTAGATGAATTGCACAAATCATGTAAAGGAAGTATGGCAATATCACCACATGAAAAACAAAGGCCAATGACCATCATCTCGTCATCTATGCCATAAGTGCAAATGGGATTTATTGTAATGGGGCATGCATAGTCACTATGTTGAGATTGAAATGATGCAATATGGGATATCTCACTCATAGCATATGACAAGGTTAATGGATTATCAAACATGATGTGACCAAAAGAATTTTCACATGATATCCTATGGAGCATATCATCACAACTAGGCAACTCAACATGCTCATCATCATATTCATCATAAATAGGTACGTCATGACATGAGGAAGTCGTACTAGCATGAAGCATGGGAATAGGTGTATCAACATCATGCAAGCAATCATTCGTAAAATAGTCCACTAGTGGGACAAGAGAAGCACCATCACCTATGTTACCTTTGGAGCATCGCTCATGTGTTGTAGGTGAGGTGTCGAAGACCAAGTCGTGGTCATCTTCATCTTGATGGAACCATGTGGGGGGTGCATCTTCTTCCACCATGGCCATCGTTGTCTCCATTGGAGATATGGACTCGTCGAGGATAGGCATGTCGTCATGTAAGAGACCTAGCACCAAAGAAGAAAACACACTCGGAGTAGAGGTTAAGTCGTTAGAAATCATAGTGGCCTCACGTGCCGTGTCAACTACCTCACTCACTAAGTGTGGTGGCTCACTCACTCCCTCTTGGATGCTCTCAAGTGTGGGGCTAGTGGTGATCATACTCATCCTCTCATAGGAAATGCTCTCAATGTCATGTACGATGGAGTCACTCATCTCACTCATGGGGTGGTGTCTCTCCTCACATGGCAATTGGGGCATCTCGTCACATGTCGGTGTCGGAGAGATGTTGGTGCAAATGTCTACATTCTCAATCACATTGTAGTCGTAGCCATGGATGAAGGCCGAAGCTGGCAGATCATCACTCTCCTCTAATACCAAAGATAAGGTCTCATGTGCGGTCTCGTAGCTTGACTCGGAGTTTGAGTCCAATATGGGTGCCGTCTTCATGTTGTTGAAGAGGTTCGTGCTCGTCGCCGTGGTCGAAGGGGATGGCCCTTGCTCGACCTTTTTGTCGCCATCTTGTTGTAGGAGGCCCATATGATGTGGCACCTCGTAGCTCATCTCCATGACCGAAGGGAATTTCCCATGCTTAGCCATCTTCCTTGAGGGCTTCCGAAGATGGAAGTGTCACCCTCGCCCGTAGGTGGTCGCCTTGTACTTGAAGATGTCGATGTAGGCAAATTCATGGGAAGTAGGAGAAGATGTCGTACATCCGAAGGCGAAGATGCCTTGACAACACTTGGCGAAGATGCCGAAGTGGTGGTGGTAGTAGCCGTAGCGTGCTCTTGTTGGTGCTTGTCTCATGGTCTTCTCTTGTGCTCTTGAGGCTTGGCCTTGGCGTGAAGTAGAGCTTGTTGGGACTTGTACATTCTGCTTGGCGACCATCTTCATGATGATGGTGTCGCTGTCGCACTTGAGCTCATAGTAGATGTCATTCGTCGTCGTCGTGCACATGTTGCTTGGAGGTGACTTGCCCTTCATGACGAGGTGGATCACGAACGTGATGTTGGTTGCCACAGAGATGTGGACATGGACGACTTGCGCTTGCATCACTTGGGCGCTCCAAAGATGATTGAGTTGCTCGTCGCCGGCTTGAGGATGATGAAGGGAAGTAGACTTGATCAAGGCCCGAATCTCCTCCATCCTTGCATCTTGCTCCTCCTTTTGTGCGGAAAGCTTGTTGTCGATGTAGTTCCTTTTTCTCGCTTTGAAGTGGCGAATGTCAATGGAGAGGTTCTCGATGCGCTATCGCAATCTTGATTGTGCGCCTTGCATATGTCATTGTAGATCAAATATTGACGCTTTGGTGATGTAGTTGTTCACGCCGTCGTTGTTGTGGACGACTGGAGATGAATGCCTTGCCTATCCATCACTCCAAGAGAAAAATGTGAGTGGTACAAAGAGAATAACGAATACCAAATGTACCTTGACCAAAGTTGAAAGTGGATCAATGATCACTCCAATGTGGACAAGGAAATAGCACAATTGGTACCAATTCTTGTCGGTTTCTCACACCTACACAAATAATGTTGGGGAACGTAGTAATTTCAAAAAAAATCCTACGCACACGCAAGATCATGGTGATGCATAGAAATGAGAGGGGAGAGTGTTGTCCACGTACCCTCGTAGACCGAAAGCGGAAGCGTTATAACAACGCGGTTGATGTAGTCGTACGTCTTCACGGCCCGACCGATCAAGCACCGAAACTACGGCACCTCCGAGTTCTAGCACACGTTCAGCTCGATGACGATCCCAGGACTCCGATCCAGCAAAGTGTCGGGGAAGAGTTCCGTCAGCACGACGGCGTGGTGACGATCTTGATGTTTTACCGTTGCAGGGTTCGCCTAAGCACCGCTACAATATTATCGAGGATTATGGTGGAGGGGGGCACCGCACACGGCTAAGAGATCTCAAGGATCAATTGTTGTGTCTAGAGGTGCCCCCTCCCCCCGTATATAAAGGAGAGAGGGGAGGGGCGGCCGGCCATGATGAGGCGCGCCAGGGAGGAGTCCTACTCCTACCGGGAGTAGGACTCCCTCCTTTTCCTTGTCCAAGTAGGAGAGGGGGAAGGAAGGGAGAGAGGAGAGGAAGGAAAGGATGGGCGCCGCCCCTCCCTCCTTGTCCAATTCGGACTAGAGGGGGAGGGGGCGCGCGGCCTGCCCTGGCCGCCCCTCCTCTTCTCCACTTTAGGCCCATGAGGCCCATTAACCACCCGGGGGGTACTCCGGTTTTATCCGAAACTTCCCCGGAACACTTCCGGTATCCGAATATAGTCGCCCAATATATCAATATTTATGTCTCGACCATTTCGAGACTCCTCGTTATGTCCGTGATCATATCCGGGACTCCGAACTAACTTCGGTACATCAAAACTAATAAACTCATAATATAACTGTCATCGAAACCTTAAGCGTGCGGACCCTACGGGTTCGAGAACAATGTAGACATGACCGAGACACGTCTCCGGTCAATAACCAATAGCAGAACCTGGATGCTCATATTGGCTCCCACATATTCTACGAAGATATTTTATCGGTCAGACCGCATAACAACATACGTTGTTCCCTTTGTCATCGGTATGTTACTTGCCCGAGATTCGATCGTCGGTATCTCAATACCTAGTTCAATCTCATTGCAGGCAAGTCTCTTTACTCGTTCCGTAATATATCATCTCGCGACTAACTCATTAGTTGCATTGCTTGCAAGGCTTAGGTGATGTGCATTACCGAGAGGGCCCAGAGATACCTCTCCGACAATCGGAGTGACAAATCCTAATCTCGAAATACGCCAACCCAACATGTACCTTTGGAGACACCGGTAGAGCACCTTTATAATCACCCAGTTACGTTGTGACATTTGGTAGCACACAAAGTGTTCCTCCGGCAAACGGGAGTTGCATAATCTCATAGTCATAGGAACATGTATAAGTTATGAAGAAAGCAATAGCAACATACTAAACTATCGGGTGCTAAGCTAATGGAATGGGTCATGTTAATCACATCATTCTCCTAATAATGTGATCCCGTTAATCAAATGAAAACACATGTCTATGGTTAGGAAACATAACCATCTTTGATTAATGAGCTAGTCAAGTAGAGGCATACTAGTGACGTTTAGTTTGTCTATGTATTCACACAAGTATTATGTTTCCGGATAATACAATTCTAGCATGAATAATAAACATTTATCATGATATAAGGAAATAAATAATAACTTTATTATTGCCTCCAGGGCATATTTCCTTCAGTCTCCCACTTGCACTAGAGTCAATAATCTAGTTTGCATCGCCATGTGATTCAACACTTATAGTTCACATCACCATGTGATTAACACCCATAGTTCACATCGTCATGTGACCTATACCCAAAGGGTTTACTAGAGTCAGTAATCTAGTTCACATCGTTTTATGTGATTAACATCCAAAGAGTGCTAAGGTGTGATCATGTTTTGCTTGTGAGATAATTTTAGTCAACGGGTCTGTCACATACAGATCCGTAAGTATTTTGCGAATTCTGTGTCTACAATGCTCTGCACGGAGCTACTCTAGCTAATTGCTCCCACTTTCAATATGTATCTAGATCGAGACTTAGAGTCATCCAGATATGTGTCAAAACTTGCATTGACGTAACTTTTTATGACGAACCTTTTGTCACCTCCATAATTGAGAAATATTTCCTTATTCCACTAAGGATAATTTTGACCGATGTCCAGTGATCTACTCTTAGATCACTATTGTACTCCCTTGCTTAACACAGTGTAGGGTATACAATAGATCTGGTACACAGCATGGCATACTTTATAGAACCTATGGGTGAGGCATAGGGAATGACTTTCATTCTCTTTCTATCTTCTGCCGTGGTTGGGCTTTGAGTCTTACTCAATTTCACACCTTGTAACACATCCAAGAACTCTTTCTTTGACTGTTCCATTTTTGAACTACTTCAAAATATTGTCAAGGTATGTACTCATTGAAAAAACTTATCAAGCGTCTTGTTCTATCTCTATAGATCTTGATACATAATATGTAAGCAGCTTCACCGAGGTCTTTCTTTGAAAAACTTCTTTCAAAACACTCATTTATGCTTTGCAGAATAATTCTACATTATTTCCGATCAACAATATGTCATTCACATATACTTATCAGAAATGTTGTAGTGCTCCCACTCACTTTCTTGTAAATATAGGCTTCACTGCAAGTCTATATAAAACTATATGCTTTGATCATACTATCAAAGCGTTTATTCCAACTCCGAGAGGCTTGCACGAGTCCATAAATGGATCGCTGGAGCTTGCACACTTCGTTAGCTCCTTTTGGATTGACAAAGCCTTCCGGCTGCATCATATACAACTCTTCTTCCAGAAATCCGTTCAGGAATGCAGTTTTGACATCCATTTGCCGGATTTCATAAAATGCGGCAATTGCTAACATGATTCGGACAGACTTAAGCATAGATACGAGTGAGAAACTCTCATCGTAGTCAACACCTTGAACTTGTCGAAAACCTTTTTACGACAATTCTAGCTTTGTAGATAGTAACACTACTATCAGCGTCCGTCTTCCTCTTGAAGATCCATTTAATCTCAATGGCTCGCCGATCATTGGGCAAGTCAATCAAAGTCCATACTTTGTTCTCATACATGGATCTCATCTCAGATTTCATGGCCTCAAGCCATATCGCGAAATCTGGGCTCATCATCGCTTCCTCATAGTTCGTAGGCTCGTCATGGTCAAGTAACATGACCTCCAGAACTGGATTACCGTACCACTCTGGTGCGGATCTCACTCTTGTTTACCTACGAGGTTCGGTAGTAACTTGATCTGAAGTTACATGATTATCATCATTAGCTTCCTCACTAATTGGTATAGTAGTCACAGGAACATATTTCTGTGATGAACAACTTTCCAATAAGGGAGCAGGTACAGTTACCTCATCAAGTTCTACTTTCCTCCCACTCACTTCTTTCAAGAGAAACTCCTTCTCTAGAAAGGATCCCTTCTCAGCAACGAATATATTGCCTTCGGATCTGTGATAAAAGGTGTAACCAACTATCTCCTTTGGGTATCCTATGAAGACGCATTTCTCCGATTTGGGTTTGAGCTTATCAGCATGAAACTTTTTCACATAAGCATCACAACTCCAAACTTTAAGAAATGACAACTTTGGTTTTTTGCTAAACCATAGTTCATATAGTGTCGTCTCAACAGATTTAGATGGTGCCCTATTAAACGTGAATGCAGTTGTCTTTGATGCATAACCCCAAAACGATGTTGGTAAATCTGTAAGAAACATCATAGATTGCACTATATCCAATAAAGTATGGTTATGACGTTTGGACACACCATTATGCTGTGGTGTTCCAGGTGGCACGAATTTGTGAAACTATTCCACATAGTTTTAATTGAAGACCAAACTCGTAACTCAAATATTTGTCTCTGCAATCAGATCGTAGAAACCATATTTTTCTTTTTACGATGATTTTCCACTTCACTCTGAAATTCTTTGAACTTTTCAAATGTTTCAGACTTATATTCCATCAAGTAGATATACCCATATCTGCTCAAATCATATGTGAAGGTCAGATAATAACGATACTCGCCGCGAGCTTCAACACTCATCGGATCGCATACATTAGTATGTATTATTTCCAATAAGTTAGTTGCTCGCTCCATTGTTCCGGAGAATGGAGTCTTTAGTCATCTTGCCCATAAGGCATGGTTCGCAAGCACCAAGTGATTCATAATCAAGTGATTCATAATCAAGTGATTCCAAAATCCCATTAGCATGGAGTTTCTTCATGTGCTTTACACCAATATGACCTAAACAGCAGTGCCACAAATAAGTTGCACTTTCATTATTAACTTCGCATCTTTTGGTTTCAATATTATGAATATCTGTATCACTATGATCGAGATCCAATGAACTATTTTCATTGGGTGTGTAACCATATAAGGTTTTATTCATGTAAACAGAACAACAATTTATTCTCTTACTTAAATGAATAACCGTATTACAATAAACATGATCAAATCATATTCATGCTCAACGCAAACACCAAATACCACTTATTTAGGTTCAACACTAATCCCAAAAGTATAGGGAGTGCGCGATGATGATCATATCAATCTTGGAACCACTTCCAACACACATCGTCACTTCACCCTTAACTAGTCTATGTTTATTCTGCAACTCCCGTTTCGAGTTACTAATCTTAGCAACTGAACAAGTATCAAATACTGAGGTGTTGCTATAAACACTAGTAAAGTACACATCAATAACATGTATATCAAATACACTTATGTTCACTTTGCCATCCTTCTTATCCGCTAATCACTTGGGGTAGTTCCGCTTCAAGTGACCAGTCCCTTTGCAGTAGAAGCACTTAGTATCAGGCTTAGGACCAGACTTGGGCTTCTTCACTTGAGCAGCAACTTGGTTGCTATTTTTCTTGAAGTTCCCCTTTTTCCCTTTGCCCTTTTATTGAAACTAGTGATCTTGTCAACCATCAACACTTGATGTTTTTTTCTCGATTTCATCATCATGAAAAGCTCGGGAGTCGTTTTCATCATCCCTTGCATACTATAGTTCATCACGAAGTTCTACTAACTTGGTGATGGTGACTAAAGAATTCTGTCAATCACTATTTTATCTGAAAGATTAACTCCCACTTGATTCAAGCGATTGTAGTACCCAGACAATCTGAGCACATGCTCACTAGTTGAGCGATTCTCCTCCATCTTTTAGCTATAGAACTTGTTGGAGACTTCATATCTCTCAACTCGGGTATTTGCTTGAAATATCCTGGAACATCTCATATGGTCCATGATGTTCAAAACGTCTTTGAAGTCCCGATTCTAAGCTGTTAAGCATGGTGCACTAAACTATCAAGTAGTCATCATATTGAGCTAGCCAAACATTCATAACGTCTACATCTGCTCCTGCAATAGGTCTGTCACCTAGCGGTGCATCAAGGACATAATTCTTCTGTGCAGCAATGAGGATAAACCTCAGATCACGAATCCAATCCACATCATTGCTACTAACATCTTTCAACACAGTTTTCTCTAGGAACATATCAAAATAAACATATGAAAGCAACAACGCAAGCTATTGATCTACAACATAGATATGCTAATACTACCAGGACTAAGTTCATGATAAATTAAAGTTCAATTAATCATATTACTTAAGAACTCCCACTTAGAAAGACATCCCTCTAATCTTCTAAGTGATTACGTGATCCAAATCAACTAAAGCATAACCGATCATCACGTGAAATGGAGTAGTTTTCAATGGTGAACATTGCTATGTTCATCATATCTACTATATGATTCACGCTCGACCTTTCGGTCTCAGTGTTCCGAGGCCATATCTGCATATGCTAGGCTCGTCAAGTTTAATCTGAGTATTCTGCATGTGCAAAAACTGGCTTGCACCCGTTGTAGATGGACGTAGAGCTTATCACACCCGATCATCACGTGGTGTCTGGGCACGACGAACTTTGGCAACGGTGCATACTCAAGGAGAACACTTTTATCTTGAAATTTAGTGAGAGATCATCTTATAATGCTACCGTCAACCAAAGCAAGATAAGATGCATAAAAGATAAACATCACATGCAATCAATATAAGTGATATGATATGGCCATCATCATCTTGTACTTGTGATCTCCATCTCCGAAGTACCGTCATGATCACCATCGTCACCGGCGCGACACCTTGATCTCCATCGTTGCATCGTTGTCGTCTCGCCAATTTTATGCTTCCACGACTATCGCTACCGCTTAGTGATAAAGTAGAGCATTACAGCGCAATTGCATTGCATACAATAAAGCGACAACCATATGGCTCCTGCCAGTTGCCGATAACTCGGTTACAAAACATGATCATCTCATACAATAAAATTTAGCATCATGTCTTGACCATATCACATCACAACATGCCCTACAAAAACAAGTTAGACGTCCTCTACTTTGTTTGTTGCAAGTTTTACGTGGCTGCTACGGGCTTAAGCAAGAACCAATCTTACCAACGCATCAAAACCACAACGATAGTTTGTCAAGTTGGTGCTGTTTTAACCTTCGCAAGGACCGGGCATAGCCACACTCGGTTCAACTAAAGTTGGAGAAACTGACACTCGCCAGCCTCGCGTAAGCATATGCGTAATGTCGGCCCGGGCCGCTTCATCCAACAATACCACCGAACCAAAGTATGACATGCTGGTAAGCAGTATGACTTATATCGCCCACAACTCACTTGTGTTCTACTCGTGCATATAACATCAACACATAAAACCTAGGCTCTGATACCACTGTTGGGGAACGTAGTAATTTCAAAAAATTTCCTATGCACACGCAAGATCATGGTGATGCATAGCAACGAGAGGGGAGAGTGTTGTCCATGTACCCTCGTAGACCGAAAGCGGAAGCGTTATAACAACGCGGTTGATGTAGTCGTACGTCTTCACGGCCCGAGCGATCAAGCACCGAAACTACGGCACCTCCGAGTTCTAGCACACGTTCAGCTCGATGACGATCCCCGGACTCCGATCCAGCAAAGTGTCGGGGAAGAGTTCCGTCAGCACGACGGCGTGGTGACGATCTTGATGTTTTACCATTGCAGGGCTTCGCCTAAGCACCGCTAGAATATTATCGAGGATTATGGTGGAGAGGGGCACCGCACATGGCTAAGAGATCTCAAGGATCAATTGTTGTGTCTAGAGGTGCCCCCTGCCCCCGTATATAAAGGAGCAAGGGGAGGGGCGGCCGGCCATGATGAGGCGCGCCAGGGAGGAGTCCTACTCCTACCGGAAGTAGGACTCCCTCCTTTTCCTTGTCCAAGTAGGAGAGGGAGGAGGAAGGGAGAGAGGAGAGGAAGGAAAGGGTGGGCACCGCCCCTCCCTCCTTGTCCAATTCGGACTAGAGGGGGAGGGGGCGTGTGGCCTTCCCTGGCCGCCCCTCCTCTTCTCCACTTTTGGCCGATGAGGCCCATTAACCCCCCGGGGGGTTCTGGTAACCCCCTGGTACTCCGCTTTTATCCGAAACTTCCCCGGAACACTTCCGGTATCCGAATATAGTCGTCCAATATATCAATCTTTATGTCTCGACCATTTCGAGACTCCTCGTTATGTCCGTGATCATATCCGGGACTCCGAACTAACTTCGGTACATCAAAACTAATAAACTCATAAAATAACTGTCATCGAAACCTTAAGCGTGCGGACCCTACGAGTTCGAGAACAATGTAGACATGACTGAGACATGTCTCCGCTCAATAACCAATAGCGGAACCTGGATGCTCATATTGGCTCCCACATATTCTACGAAGATCTTTTATCGGTCAGACCGCATAACAACATACGTTGTTCCCTTTGTCATCGGTATGTTACGTGCCCGAGATTCGATCGTCGGTATCTCAATACCTAGTTCAATCTCGTTGCCGGCAAGTCTCTTTACTCGTTCCGTAATACATCATCTCGCAACTAACTCATTAGTTGCATTGCTTGCAAGGCTTAGGTGATGTGCATTACCGAGAGGGCCCAGAGATACCTCTCCGACAATCGGAGTGACAAATCCTAATCTCGAAATACGCCAACCCAACATGTACCTTTGGAGACACCTGTAGAGCACCTTTATAATCACCCAGTTACGTTGTGACGTTTGGTAGCACACAAAGTGTTCCTCCGGCAAACGGGAGTTGCATAATCTCATAGTCATAGGAACATGTATAAGTTATGAAGAAAGCAATAGCAACATACTAAACTATCGGGTGCTAAGCTAATGGAATGGGTCATGTCAATCACATCATTCTCCTAATAATGTGATCCCATTAATCAAATGACAACATATGTCTATGGTTAGGAAACATAACCATCTTTGATTAATGAGCTAGTCAAGTAGAGGCATACTAGTGACGTTTAGTTTGTCTATGTATTCACACAAGTATTATGTTTCCAGATAATACAATTCTAGCATGAATAATAAACATTTATCATGATATAAGGAAATAAATAATAACTTTATTATTGCCTCTAGGGCATATTTCCTTCAAATAAGGCTTATGGTGGAGCTCGGTGAGGATAGTGGTACAAAAATTTGATGCGAAATGTTAGCAAGAGTCAATAATGTTGAAAGAGATTCACAAATTTGCAAGTGAAACAAGTAGAGCAATAGCAATGAATGGCACACGGAAATGCACACACAGATAGATAAATGGGGTCGTGCAACCAAGGATGAGCACAAAATGTGGAATCCACGGAACACACTCGTGTTGCACAACTCAAGAGAGACGCTAGCACGATTTCTCAATAGGCAGATACGACACTTGTGCACAACCTAAAAGATGCAAAATGTATGAGCTTTCTATCCCAAGTATGCTATGTATGATGTTCCGGTGGTATGATCCAAGATGATTGGATATGACAATGTGGTATGATGCTATGGCACTTGCTTACAAGCTCTTTGTTCACTCTTTTTCTTTGCTTAAAAGCTTTATTCTTTTTTTGTGTATGTCCACTTTTGCACAATGCACAAACCAAGATAGCGATTGGGTATATGCGGGAACAAACTTGAGGCACAAGAGATGATATGATGATACCAGTATGATACGGTATATATGCAATGGAAGGTGTAGATCACTAATGTGCACAAGTGACATTGCCGGCAATACTCAAAGGCTAGTCTCGATGGGCAAGTGACGCAAAATGGGCTAGGGGTTAACAATGCAATGGCAAGGGAATATACAATGGAGGGATACCACGATACCAAGATGATATGGAGGTTACCGTCCGTGTCGATGATGAGTGGTGGTGATCTTGATGGAGAGACCAAGATGATGGGGACTCGTCCCTAAGTAGCCGAAACACTTTAGGAAACGAAAAAACCGCAAACTCAAAATCTCAAATGTCAAATGTCAAATGGTGGTAGCGGGAATGCGGTGGTGGTTGCGGAATCTCAATGGGATTGCGGAAATGCAATGATGTGTTTTGCGAGTAGGCAATGCGAAAATGGAGGTTAAGGTGGTGTAATATACATGGTGTCGTAGTTGAAAGCACGGTCTCTAAGTAGCCGAAACACCTTAGGAGACACAACTAACAACACAAACAAAATTGGGTTAAGTCGGGGTGGTGGAAGTGTATGGTGGGTAAGCCTATGCGAAAGTGGTGGTGGTGGTTGATGAGGAAGCAACCGTACCTAAGTATCCTAGACACCTTAGGATACTCAAATCACTCCTCAAGCAACAACTAATGCCATGGGGAACAAAATTGGTTAGGTTGCAGAAGTCGGTGGTGGTGTAGCGGATGATGAGGTGTAAGCCCTAGGCAAAGATGCCAAAATTCCAAAAATTTGATGGATTCAAATGATGTTGGTGGTATTTTTTTGTAGGAATGAGGATGTCAAGATCTTTTCAACGAGCTAAAGAACGCGAAAATCGGAGTTAGAATGAATTAGTTACGGGCGAAACAAGAATCAGCCGAAATCAGAAACTACAGGTTACAGACGTCCGGACAAGGTCAGATGTCCGGGGGCCGGACGTCCGGGCGGGCTCGGAAATCCGTAAATTCGGCCTGGGTTAGGGGTTCCGGATGTCTAGAAAAGGTCAGACGTCCGGTCGGTCGAGGGGCTCCAAACGTCCGGTGGGTCGGGGTCAATACGAGATGCGAGATCCGGGGCGCGATTTTGGGCGGAAAATGATGATTTTGGGGTCAAAATTGATGAGATTTCATGGGTGAAAGATGGGGAAACTTGGAGAGATACTAGATCCACTTGAAACCAAGCAAATCTATGGATCAAATTCAACAAAACTTCATCAAACCAACAAATCACAAAAAAAAATTGGGGCTATTTTGGTGGGGATTTTCGAAATTGGGGAAGAACACAACAAAATTAGGCTAGAAAACAACGAGGGGAGGCTCCGAAATCGTGATCAACGTGGCTCATGATACCAAGATTATGTAGGTTAGGAACCCTATAGGCCGATCTTTCACGAAAGGAGCGGATCCCGCGATGAACACGAAGAACACGAGGAGGGAAACGAGGGTAAACACGGGGAAAACACAAGAGAGAGATACTCAAACCAACAAGAATGATTACACAAGTGCTAGATCCTCGAAACACAATAGGAGATACAAGATCCAAAGTCAATAACGGACGATACACGGTAACCGGTCTTCTCCGTGAGGAGGTCTTGAGTTCTTCCCTAAAGAGGGGTCTTGAATCCGCTTGGGGGATCTTCTTCGGTGGAGGCTCGAATCTCCGAGGAGAAGGTAACCAAGTGGTTGAGCAAATCTCTCACACAAAATATGAGCTAATACTTTGCTAACCCTAACTAGGAGATGGTGGAGGAGTATATATAGTCTAGGGACACGAAGGGGTAAGTGAGGGGTACATTGGCTTCGGCCCGCAACACTGGACACAGCTAGGGGCCGGTCGTCCGACGGGTACCGGACGTCTGGTGGCTCGCGAGGGTCCGGTCGTCCGGTACTTGTCGGACGTCCGGCGTTTTGGATCGAATGAGGTGGCGCCGGATTTCCGGGGGCGGTCGGACGTCCGGACGCTGGAGTGTGTCGGACGTCCGCCCATTTTGGCTCGGGTGCGGGACCGCCGGTCGTCCGGTGGGTCTTCAGGCGTCGGACGTCCGGTCCCGATCGGTCGTCCGGTGGCTGGAGCTTCTTCCGTGGCCCTTCTTCTTGTTCCTCGCGCTTGGTGTCCTCGCCTTTTTGTCCATGGGCTTCCTCTTGGTTCCTGGTCATTCATAGCACACATGTTTGAGGTAGTAGCCATTTCTCATGTATGGAAAGTGATGGTTCGAAGAGGAGCGAGTTCACCTTGTGTCCAATGATGCCTAGTTGAGGTCTCGTCTTATGTTCTCTTGGATCTTGGAGAGTAGTCGGAGTGTATATGGGAATGAACGTGGGATGCACCGCATCAGCTGTGATTGCTTGTTCCTTGATGGATCGACCGCGTACCTCGGTTTAGTTCTAACACTGAGCCACACCCTCCGAACAGCTGAAAACACTCGTTAGCAGAAGCATCCATCACTGCCGATCGGGGCTACTGGCGGTGCCATGGTTTACTTCGTGGGCCAAAAGATGGTGGTTTTGGTGCAGTTGTTGATGAGATGCCATGTGTTGAGATCTTCCTGTCAACCCGTTGCAACTTCAGAATAGTCGGTAAGGAGTTCACGAAGGAGGGATGGGGATTTGTATGTTTAGCATACGTTAAATCATTATATACTTAAATTTCAATTTTTGGACCTCTTATAAATGAGAGAGTTGTATCAGCTTCTTTGTCACCCCTACTTTACAGACATTCCGGAGGGATGGTAAACACCCCTTGCTGCAGACGTATCAACCGCCATGCTTCAACTTTCAGAGAGTGGCCAGCTCCAAAGAAATCACGACACATGGCTCACAGATCCGACCTGTGGCGATGATGACAGCGGGTTGGGCACAGTCAGGCTTGGCCTCGGAAGCTTCTGGGACCTTGTGCTGCTGTGTGCTACTGTGCTCTGATATATGTCTTTGCTCTCATGGTTTACTTGGCAAGAGTCTATTGGCAGCACTATATTAGGTACTCCAGCTCCGAACCTCCCGGCAAGCCAAACGACGCTGCTGCCGTCACCGCTGCAACCATTGCTGAAATACGGCCAGAGAAGCCAAAGCCAACACGCGTTGGCAGCTTGAAGGAACTGATAGTGTTTGCGGACACGAAAGAGTAGGAGATCAAGAAGGTGATGAAACGGAGATTGTGCAAAAAAGATACTCGGGCCACCGGATCTGCGCACTCGGTCTCTTCAGCATAGAAGAGGATCTTTCGTTTCAGGTGACACAGCCCCAGGGTCTTCTTACACAGCCAAGATACCTGGCATATACTGAAGTAGATAACAACGGTATACTTGACACTTGTCGGATTCAGAAATCCATTTTTTTTGCGGTCATTTGAATTCTGTCTCTGATACGAAGTATATATGCAGCAACATTGTCCCAACTATTAATATTCCGAGAATCATTTTCTTGAACGACACGCCTTATGATTGCAAAATGTACTTCTCATCGCTTTTTCTGAAGTGATTAGATAGATGGCTTCTTTCAACTCTGGTACTGTAAAAAAAACTCTGCCATGCCTTTGATAGAAAAAATAAATATAGATAGTACTGAATTGTCCAACTAGCATGATAAGATATGACCATATCATACAATTTGTTTTTCGGTTGAGAGTGGTTTGTCTACACCCACCCTTGATGCACCCACCCAAGAAAACATATCAAAACATTTCGAAAAAATCTAAAACTTTGTGAGAATGATCATCAAGGAGCTCTATACAAAAAAGACAAAATTGCTGAAAATTTCTCAAAATGTACATGCACTGTTTGACCAAAACTTGTAATTTCTCAAAATGTACGTGCACGGTTTCTGAATCGTACCAGACAGGCGTAAATGCAGATGTAGACGGTATCATCCTGAACCCCGATCTGGTTAGCTGTTGTGTTGTTTATCTGGATCTGGACAGTCTTGCATGGGCGCAAGATCCATAATGTCTCCTGCTCTCAGATTAACTGATAGCTAGTGCTATAGTATGATTCAAGGGATTAATGCTGAAGAGGAAAATCCTCTGTTTCTTTTTGGGATGACAAGGACTGGAAGAAACTCGGTAACTATAGCTATGAAGATTCCTACGCACACGCAAGATCATGGTGATGCATAGCAACGAGAGGGGAGAGTGTTGTCCACGTACCCACGTAGACCGAAAGCGGAAGCGTTATAACAACGCGGTTGATGTAGTCGTACGTCTTCACGGCCGGACCGATCAAGCACCGAAACTACGGCACCTCCGAGTTCTAGCACACGTTCAGCTCGATGACGATCCCCGGACTCCGATCCAGCAAAGTGTCGGGGAAGAGTTCCGTCAGCACGACGGCGTGGTGACGATCTTGATGTTTTACCGTTGCAGGGCTTCGCCTAAGCACCGCTACAATATTATCGAGGATTATGGTGGAGGGGGGCACCGCACACGGCTAAGAGATCTCAAGGATCAATTGTTGTGTCTAGAGGTGCCCCCCTCCCCCCGTATATAAAGGAGAGAGGGGAGGGGCGGCCGGCCATGATGAAGCGCGCCAGGGAGGAGTCCTACTCCTACCGGGAGTAGGACTCCCTCCTTTTCCTTGTCCAAGTAGGAGAGGGGGAAGGAAGGGAGAGAGGAGAGGAAGGAAAGGATGGGCGCCGCCCCTCCCTCCTTGTCCAATTCGGACTAGAGGGGGAGGGGGCGCGCGGCCTGCCCTGGCCGCCCCTCCTCTTCTCCACTTTAGGCCCATGAGGCCCATTAACCCCCCGGGGGGTACTCCGGTTTTATCCGTAACTTCCCCGGAACACTTCCGGTATCCGAATATAGTCGTCCAATATATCAATCTTTATGTCTCGACCATTTCGAGACTCCTCGTTATGTCCGTGATCATATCCGGGACTCCGAACTAACTTCGGTACATCAAAACTAATAAACTCATAATATAACTGTCATCGAAACCTTAAGCGTGCGGACCCTACGGGTTCGAGAACAATGTAGACATGACCGAGACACGTCTCCGGTCAATAACCAATAGCAGAACCTGGATGCTCATATTGGCTCCCACATATTCTACGAAGATATTTTATCGGTCAGACCGCATAACAACATACGTTGTTCCCTTTGTCATCGGTATGTTACTTGCCCGAGATTCGATCGTCGGTATCTCAATACCTAGTTCAATCTCATTGCAGGCAAGTCTCTTCACTCGTTCCATAATACATCATCTCGCGACTAACTCATTAGTTGCATTGCTTGCAAGGCTTAGGTGATGTGCATTACCGAGAGGGCCCAGAGATACCTCTCCGACAATCGGAGTGACAAATCCTAATCTCGAAATACGCCAACCCAACATGTATCTTTGGAGACACCGGTAGAGCACCTTTATAATCACCCAGTTACGTTGTGACGTTTGGTAGCACACAAAGTGTTCCTCCGGCAAACGGGAGTTGCATAATCTCATAGTCATAGGAACATGTATAAGTTATGAAGAAAGCAATAGCAACATACTAAACTATCAGGTGCTAAGCTAATGGAATGGGTCATGTTAATCACATCATTCTCCTAATAATGTGATCCTGTTAATCAAATGAAAACACTTGTCTATGGTTAGGAAACATAACCATTTTTGATTAATGAGCTAGTCAAGTAGAGGCATACTAGTGACGTTTAGTTTGTCTATGTATTCACACAAGTATTATGTTTCCGGATAATACAATTCTAGCATGAATAATAAACATTTATCATGATATAAGGAAATAAATAATAACTTTATTATTGCCTCCAGGGCATATTTCCTTCAGTCTCCCACTTGCACTAGAGTCAATAATCTAGTTTGCATCGCCATGTGATTCAACACTTATAGTTCACATCACCATGTGATTAACACCCATAGTTCACATCGTCATGTGACCTATACCCAAAGGGTTTACTAGAGTCAGTAATCTAGTTCACATCGTTTTATGTGATTAACATCCAAAGAGTGCTAAGGTGTGATCATGTTTTGCTTGTGAGATAATTTTAGTCAACGGGTCTGTCACATACAGATCCGTAAGTATTTTGCGAATTCTGTGTCTACAATGCTCTGCACGGAGCTACTCTAGCTAATTGCTCCCACTTTCAATATGTATCTAGATCGAGACTTAGAGTCATCCAGATATGTGTCAAAACTTGCATAGACGTAACTTTTTACAATGAACCTTTTGTCACCTCCATAATTGAGAAATATTTCCTTATTCCACTAAGGATAATTTTGACCGATGTCCAGTGATCTACTCTTAGATCACTATTGCACTCCCTTCCTTAACACAGTGTAGGGTATACAATAGATCTGGTACACAACATGGCATACTTTATAGAACCTATGGCTGAGGCATAGGGAATGACTTTCATTCTCTTTCTATCTTCTGCCGTGGTCGGGCTTTGAGTCTTACTCAATTTCACACCTTGTAACACATCCAAGAACTCTTTCTTTGACTGTTTCATTTTTGAACTACTTCAAAATATTGTCAAGGTATGTACTCATTGAAAAAACTTATCAAGCGTCTTGATCTATCTCTATAGATCTTGATACTTAATATGTAAGCAGCTTCACCGAGGTCTTTCTTTGAAAAACTTCTTTCAAAACACTCATTTATGCTTTGTAGAATAATTCTACATTATTTCCGATCAACAATATGTCATTCACATATACTTATCAGAAATGTTATAGTGCTCCCACTCACTTTCTTGTAAATACATGCTTCACCGCAAGTCTATATAAAACTATATGCTTTGATCATACTATCAAAGCGTTTATTCCAACTCCGAGAGGCTTGCACCGGTCCATAAATGGATCGCTGGAGCTTGCACACTTCGTTAGCTCCTTTTGGATTGACAAAACCTTCCGGCTGCATCATATACAACTCTTCTTCCAGAAATCCGTTCAGGAATGCAGTTTTGACATCCATTTGCCGGATTTCATAAAATGCGGCAATTGCTAACATGATTCGGACAAACTTAAGCATAGATACGAGTGAGAAACTCTCATCATAGTCAACACCTTGAACTTGTCGAAAACCTTTTTGCGACAATTCTAGCTTTGTAGATAGTAACACTACTATCAGCGTCCGTCTTCCTCTTGAAGATCCATTTAATCTCAACGGCTCGCCGATCATTGGGCAAGTCAATCAAAGTCCATACTTTGTTCTCATACATGGATCTCATCTCAGATTTCATGGCCTCAAGCCATTTCGCGAAATCTGGGCTCATCATCGCTTCCTCATAGTTCGTAGGCTCGTCATGGTCAAGTAACATGACCTCCAGAACTGGATTACCGTACCACTCTGGTGCGGATCTCACTCTTGTTTACCTACGAGGTTCGGTAGTAACTTGATCTGAAGTTACATGATTATCATCATTAGCTTCCTCACTAATTGGTGTAGTAGTCACAGGAACATATTTCTGTGATGAACAACTTTCCAATAAGGGAGCAGGTACAGTTACCTCATCAAGTTCTACTTTCCTCCCACTCACTTATTTCAAGAGAAACTCCTTCTCTAGAAAGGATCCATTCTCAGCAACGAATATCTTGCCTTCGGATCTGTGATAGAAGGTGTAACCAACTGTCTCCTTTGGGTATCCTATGAAGACGCATTTCTACGATTTGGGTTTGAGCTTATCAGCATGAAACTTTTTCACATAAGCATCACAACCCCAAACTTTAAGAAACGACAACTTTGGTTTCTTGCTAAACCATAGTTCATATAGTGTCATCTCAACAGATTTAGATGGTGCCCTATTAAACGTGAATGCAGCTGTCTTTGATGCATAACCCCAAAACGATGTTGGTAAATCTGTAAGAAACATCATAGATTGCACTATATCCAATAAAGTGCGATTATGACGTTTGGACACACCATTATGCTGTGGTGTTCCAGGTGGCACGAATTTGTGAAACTATTCCACATAGTTTTAATTGAAGACCAAACTCGTAACTCAAATATTTGTCTCTGCAATCAGATCGTAGAAACCATATTTTTCTTTTTACGATGATTTTCCACTTCACTCTGAAATTCTTTGAACTTTTCAAATGTTTCAGACTTATATTCCATCAAGTAGATATACCCATATCTGCTCAAATCATATGTGAAGGTCAGATAATAACGATACCCGCCGCGAGCTTCAACACTCATCGGATTGCATACATCAGTATGTATTATTTCCAATAAGTCAGTTGCTCGCTCCATTGTTCCGGAGAATGGAGTCTTTAGTCATCTTGCCCATAAGGCATGGTTCGCAAGCACCAAGTGATTCATAATCAAGTGATTCATAATCAAGTGATTCATAATCAAGTGATTCATAATCAAGTGATTCATAATCAAGTGATTCATAATCAAGTGATTCCAAAATCCCATTAGCATGGAGTTTCTTCATGTGCTTTACACCAATATGACCTAAACGGCAGTGCCACAAATAAGTTGCACTTTCATTATTAACTTCGCATCTTTTGGTTTCAATATTATGAATATCTATATCACTATGATCGAGATCCAATGAACTATTTTCATTGGGTGTGTAACCATATAAGGTTTTATTCATGTAAACAAAACAACAATTTATTCTCTTACTTAAATGAATAACCGTATTACAATAAACATGATCAAATCATATTCATGCTCAACGCAAACACCAAATACCACTTATTTAGGTTCAACACTAATCCCGAAAGTATAGGGAGTGTGCGATGATGATCATATCAATCTTGGAACCACTTCCAACACACATCGTCACTTCACCCTTAACTAGTCTATGTTTATTCTGCAACTCCCATTTTGAGTTACTAATCTTAGCAACTGAACAAGTATCAAATACTGAGGTGTTGCTATAAACACTAGTAAAGTACACATCAATAACATGTATATCAAATATACTTATGTTCACTTTGCCATCCTTCTTATCCGCTAATCACTTGGGGTAGTTCCGCTTCCAGTGACCAGTCCCTTTGCAGTAGAAGCACTTAGTATCAGGCTTAGGACCAGACTTGGGCTTCTTCACTTGAGCAGCAACTTGGTTGCTATTTTTCTTGAAGTTCCCCTTTTTCCCTTTGCCCTTTTATTGAAACTAGTGATCTTGTCAACCATCAACACTTGATGTTTTTTTCTCGATTTCATCATCATGAAAAGCTCGGGAGTCGTTTTCATCATCCCTTGCATACTATAGTTCATCACGAAGTTCTACTAACTTGGTGATGGTGACTAAAGAATTCTGTCAATCACTATTTTATCTGAAAGATTAACTCCCACTTGATTCAAGCGATTGTAGTACCCAGACAATCTGAGCACATGCTCACTAGTTGAGCGATTCTCCTCCATCTTTTAGCTATAGAACTTGTTGGAGACTTCATATCTCTCAACTCGGGTATTTGCTTGAAATATCCTGGAACATCTCATATGGTCCATGATGTTCAAAACGTCTTTGAAGTCCCGATTCTAAGCTGTTAAGCATGGTGCACTAAACTATCAAGTAGTCATCATATTGAGCTAGCCAAACATTCATAACGTCTACATCTGCTCCTGCAATAGGTCTGTCACCTAGCGGTGCATCAAGGACATAATTCTTCTGTGCAGCAATGAGGATAAACCTCAGATCACGAATCCAATCCACATCATTGCTACTAACATCTTTCAACACAGTTTTCTCTAGGAACATATCAAAATAAACATATGAAAGCAACAACGCAAGCTATTGATCTACAACATAGATATGCTAATACTACCAGGACTAAGTTCATGATAAATTAAAGTTCAATTAATCATATTACTTAAGAACTCCCACTTAGAAAGACATCCCTCTAATCTTCTAAGTGATTACGTGATCCAAATCAACTAAAGCATAACCGATCATCACGTGAAATGGAGTAGTTTTCAATGGTGAACATTGCTATGTTCATCATATCTACTATATGATTCACGCTCGACCTTTCGGTCTCAGTGTTCCGAGGCCATATCTGCATATGCTAGGCTCGTCAAGTTTAATCTGAGTATTCTGCATGTGCAAAAACTGGCTTGCACCCGTTGTAGATGGACGTAGAGCTTATCACACCCGATCATCACGTGGTGTCTGGGCACGACGAACTTTGGCAACGGTGCATACTCAAGGAGAACACTTTTATCTTGAAATTTAGTGAGAGATCATCTTATAATGCTACCGTCAACCAAAGCAAGATAAGATGCATAAAAGATAAACATCACATGCAATCAATATAAGTGATATGATATGGCCATCATCATCTTGTACTTGTGATCTCCATCTCCGAAGTACCGTCATGATCACCATCGTCACCGGCGCGACACCTTGATCTCCATCGTTGCATCGTTATCGTCTCGCCAATTTTATGCTTCCACGACTATCGCTACTGCTTAGTGATAAAGTAGAGCATTACAGCGCGATTGCATTGCATACAATAAAGCGACAACCATATGGCTCCTGCCAGTTGCCGATAACTCGGTTACAAAACATGATCATCTCATACAATAAAATTTAGCATCATGTCTTGACCATATCACATCACAACATGCCCTACAAAAACAAGTTAGACGTCATCTACTTTGTTTGTTGCAAGTTTTACGTGGCTGCTACGGGCTTAAGCAAGAACCAATCTTACCAACACATCAAAACCACAACGATAGTTTGTCAAGTTGGTGCTGTTTTAACCTTCGCAAGGACCGGGCATAGCCACACTCGGTTCAACTAAAGTTGGAGAAACTGACACTCGCCAGCCTCGCGTAAGCGTATGCGTAATGTCGGTCCGGGCCGCTTCATCCAACAATACCGCCGAACCAAAGTATGACATGCTGGTAAGCAGTATGACTTATATCGCCCACAACTCACTTGTGTTCTACTCGTGCATATAACATCAACACATAAAACCTAGGCTCTGATACCACTGTTGGGGAACGTAGTAATTTCAAAAAATTTCCTATGCACACGCAAGATCATGGTGATGCATAGCAACGAGAGGGGAGAGTGTTGTCCATGTACCCTCGTAGACCGAAAGCGGAAGCGTTATAACAACGCGGTTGATGTAGTCATACGTCTTCACGGCCCGAGCGATCAAGCACCGAAACTACGACACCTCCGAGTTCTAGCACACGTTCAGCTCGATGACGATCCCCGGACTCCGATCCAGCAAAGTGTCGGGGAAGCGTTCCGTCAGCACGACGGCGTGGTGACGATCTTGATGTTTTACCATTGCAGGGCTTCGCCTAAGCACCGCTACAATTTTATCGAGAATTATGGTGGAGGGGGGCACCGCACACGGCTAAGAGATCTCAAGGATCAATTGTTGTGTCTAGAGGTGCCCCCTGCCCCCGTATATAAAGGAGCAAGGGGAGGGGTGGCCGGCCATGATGAGGCGCGCCAGGGAGGAGTCCTACTCCTACCGGGAGTAGGACTCCCTCCTTTTCCTTGTCCAAGTAGGAGAGGGAGGAGGAAGGGAGAGAGGAGAGGAAGGAAAGGGTGGGCGCCGCCCCTCCCTCCTTGTCCAATTCGGACTAGAGGGGGAGGGGGCGCGTGGCCTGCCCTGGCCGCCCCTCCTCTTCTCCACTTTAGGCCCATGAGGCCCATTAACCCCCCGGGGGGGTCCGGTAACCCCCCGGTACTCCGATTTTATCTGAAACTTCCCCGGAACACTTCCGGTATCCGAATATAGTCGTCCAATATATCAATCTTTATGTCTCGACCATTTCGAGACTCCTCGTTATGTCCGTGATCATATCCGGGACTCCGAACTAACTTCGGTACATCAAAACTAATAAACTCATAAAATAACTGTCATCGAAACCTTAAGCGTGCGGACCCTACGGGTTCGAGAACAATGTAGACATGACTGAGACACGTCTCCGCTCAATAACCAATAGCGGAACCTGGATGCTCATATTGGCTCCCACATATTCTACGAAGATCTTTTATCGGTCAGACCGCATAACAACATACGTTGTTCCCTTTGTCATCGGTATGTTACGTGCCCGAGATTCGATCGTCGGTATCTCAATACCTAGTTCAATCTCGTTGCCGGCAAGTCTCTTTACTCGTTCCGTAATACATCATCTCGCAACTAACTCATTAGTTGCATTGCTTGCAAGGCTTAGGTGATGTGCATTACCGAGAGGGCCCAGAGATACCTCTCCGACAATCGGAGTGACAAATCCTAATCTCGAAATACGCCAACCCAACATGTACCTTTGGAGACACCTGTAGAGCACCTTTATAATCACCCAGTTACGTTGTGACGTTTGGTAGCACACAAAGTGTTTCTCCGGCAAACGGGAGTTGCATAATCTCATAGTCATAGGAACATGTATAAGTTATGAAGAAAGCAATAGCAACATACTAAACTATCAGGTGCTAAGCTAATGGAATGGTTCATGTCAATCACATCATTCTCCTAATAATGTGATCCCATTAATCAAATGACAACATATGTCTATGGTTAGGAAACATAACCATCTTTGATTAATGAGCTAGTCAAGTAGAGGCATACTAGTGACATTTAGTTTGTCTATGTATTCACACAAGTATTATGTTTCCGGATAATACAATTCTAGCATGAATAATAAACATTTATCATGATATAAGGAAATAAATAATAACTTTATTATTGCCTCTAGGGCATATTTCCTTCAAATAAGGCTTATGGTGGAGCTCGGTGAGGATAGTGGTACAAATATTTGATGCGAAATGTTAGCAAGAGTCAATAATGTTGAAAGAGATTCATAAATTTGCAAGTGAAACAAGTAGAGCAATAGCAATGAATGGCACACGAAAATGCACACACAGATAGATAAATGGGGCCGTGCAACCAAGAATGAGCACAAAATGTGGAATCCACGAAAAACACTCGTGTTGCACAACTCAAGAGAGACGCTAGCACGATTTCTCAATAGGCGGATACGACACTTGTGCACAACCTAAAAGATGCAAAATGTATGAGCTTTCTATCCCAAGTATGCTATGTATGATGTTCCGGTGGTATGATCCAAGATGATGGGATATGACAATGTGGTATGATGCTATGGCACTTGCTTACAAGCTCTTTGTCCACTCTTTTTCTTTGCTTAAAAGCTTTATTCTTTTTTTTTGTGTATGTCCACTTTTGCACAATGCACAAACCAAGATAGCGATTGGGTATATGCGGGAACAAACTTGAGGCACAAGAGATGATATGATGATACCAGTATGATACGGTATATATGCAATGGGAGGTGTAGATCACTAATGTGCACAAGTGACATTGCCAGCAATACTCAAAGGCTAGTCTCGATGGGCAAGTGACGCAAAATAGGCTAGGGGTTAACAATGCAATGGCAAGGGAATATACAATGGAGGGATACCACGATACCAAGATGATATGGAGGTTACCGTCCGTGTCGATGATGAGTGGCGGTGATCTTGATGGAGAGACCAAGATGATGGGGACTCGTCCCTAAGTAGCCGAAACACTTTAGGAAACGAAAAAACCGCAAACTCAAAATCTCAAATGTCAAATGTCAAATGGTGGTAGCGGGAATGCGGTGGTGGTTGCGGAATCTCAATGGGATTGCGGAAATGCAATGATGTGTTTTGCGAGTAGGCAATGCGAAAATGGAGGGTAAGGTGGTGTAATATACACGGTGTCGGAGTTGGAAGCACGGTCTCTAAGTAGCCGAAACACCTTAGGAGACACAACTCACAACACAAACAAAATTGGGTTAAGTCGGGGTGGTGGAAGTGTATGGTGGGTAAGCCTATGCGAAAGTGGTGGTGGTGGTTGATGAGGAAGCAACCGTACCTAAGTATCCTAGACACCTTAGGATACTCAAATCACTCCTCAAGCAACAACTAATGCGATGGGGAACAAAATTGGTTAGGTTGCAGAAGTCGGTGGTGGTGTAGCGGATGATGAGGTGTAAGCCCTAGGCAAAGATGCCAAAATTCCAAAAATTTGATGGATTCAAATGATGTTGGTGGTATTTTTTTGTAGGAATGAGGATGTCAAGAGCTTTTCAACGAGCTAAAGAACGCGAAAATCGGAGCTAGGATGAATTAGTTACGGGCGAAACAAGAATCAGCCGAAATCAGAAACTACAGGTTACAAACGTCCGGACAAGGTCAGATGTCCGGGGGGCGGACGTCCGGGCGGTCTCGGAAATCCGTAAATTCGGCCGGGGTTAGGGGTTCCGGATGTCCGGAAAAGGTCAGATGTCCGGTCGGTCGAGGGGCTCCGGACGTCCGGTGGGTCGGGGTCAATACGAGATGCGAGATCTGGGGCGCGATTTTGGGCGGAAAATGATGATTTTGGGGTCAAAATTGATGAGATTTCATGGGTGAAAGATGGGGAAACTTGGAGAGATGCTAGATCCACTTGAAACCAAGCAAATCTATGGATCAAATTCAACAAAACTTCGTCAAACCAACAAATCACAAAAAAAAAATTGGGGCTATTTTGGTGGGGATTTTCGAAATTGGGGAAGAACACAACAAAATTAGGCTAGAAAACAACGAGGGGAGGCTCCGAAATCGTGATCAATGTGGCTCATGATACCAAGATTATGTAGGTCAGGAACCCTATAGGCCGATCTTTCACGAAAGGAGCGGATCCCGCGATGGACACGAAGAACACGAGGAGGGAAAGGAGGGTAAACACGGGGAAAACACAAGAGAGAGACACTCAAACCAACAAGAATGATTACACAAGTGCTAGATCCTTGAAACACAATAGGAGATACAAGATCCAAAGTCAATAACGAACGATACACGGTAACCGGTCTTCTCCGTGAGGAGGTCTTGAGTTCTTCCCTAAAGAGGGGTCTTGAATCCGCTTGAGGGATCTTCTTCGGTGGAGGCTCGAATCTCCGAGGAGAAGGTAACCAAGTGGTTGAGCAAATCTGTCACACAAAATATGAGCTAATCCTTTGCTAACCCTTACTAGGAGATGGTGGAGGAGTATATATAGTCTAGGGACACGAAGGGGTAAGTGAGGGGTACATTGGCTTCGGCCCGCAACACTGGACACAGCTAGGGGCCGGTCGTCCGACGGGTACCGGACGTCCGGTGGCTCGCGAGGGTCCGGTCGTCCGGTACTTGTCGGACGTCCAGCGTTTTGGATCGAATGAGGTGGCGCCGGATTTCCGGGGGCGGTCGGACGTCCGGACGCTGGAGTGTGTCGGACGTCCGCCCATTTTGGCTCGGGTGTGGGACCGCCGGTCGTCCGGTGGGTCTTCAGGCGTCGGACGTCCGGTCCCGATCGGTCGTCCGGTGGCTGGAGCTTCTTCCGTGGCCCTTCTTCTTATTCCTCGCGCTTGGTGTCCTCGCCTTTTTGTCCATGGGCTTCCTCTTGGTTCCTGGTCATTCATAGCACACATGTTTGAGGTAGTAGCCATTTCTCATGTATGGAAAGTGATGGTTCGAAGAGGAGCGAGTTCACCTTGTGTCCAATGATGCCTAGTTGAGGTCTCGTCTTATGTTCTCTTGGATCTTGGAGAGTAGTCGGAGTGTATATGGGAATGAACGTGGGATGCACCGCATCAGCTGTGATTGCTTGTTCCTTGATGGATCGACCGCGTACCTCGGTTTAGTTCTAACACTGAGCCACACCCTCCGAACAGCTGAAAAACTCGTTAGCAGAAGCATCCATCACTGCCGATCGGGGCTACTGGCGGTGCCATGGTTTACTTCGTGGGCCAAAAGATGGTGGTTTTGGTGCAGTTGTTGATGAGATGCCATGTGTTGAGATCTTCCTGTCAACCCGTTGCAACTTCAGAATAGTCGGTAAGGAGTTCACGAAGGAGGGATGGGGATTTGTATGTTTAGCATACGTTAAATCATTATATACTTAAATTTCAATTTTTGGACCTCTTATAAATGAGAGAGTTGTATCAGCTTCTTTGTCACCCCTACTTTACAGACATTCCGGAGGGATGGTAAACACCCCTTGCTGCAGACGTATCAACCGCCATGCTTCAACTTTCAGAGAGTGGCCAGCTCCAAAGAAATCACGACACATGGCTCACAGATCCGACCTGTGGCGATGATGACAGCGGGTTGGGCACAGTCAGGCTTGGCCTCGGAAGCTTCTGGGACCTTGTGCTGCTGTGTGCTACTGTGCTCTGATATATGTCTTTGCTCTCATGGTTTACTTGGCAAGAGTCTATTGGCAGCACTATATTAGGTACTCCAGCTCCGAACCTCCCGGCAAGCCAAACGACGCTGCTGCCGTCACCGCTGCAACCATTGCTGAAATACGGCCAGAGAAGCCAAAGCCAACACGCGTTGGCAGCTTGAAGGAACTGATAGTGTTTGCGGACACGAAAGAGTAGGAGATCAAGAAGGTGATGAAACGGAGATTGTGCAAAAAAGATACTCGGGCCACCGGATCTGCGCACTCGGTCTCTTCAGCATAGAAGAGGATCTTTCGTTTCAGGTGACACAGCCCCAGGGTCTTCTTACACAGCCAAGATACCTGGCATATACTGAAGTAGATAACAACGGTATACTTGACACTTGTCGGATTCAGAAATCCATTTTTTTTGCGGTCATTTGAATTCTGTCTCTGATACGAAGTATATATGCAGCAACATTGTCCCAACTATTAATATTCCGAGAATCATTTTCTTGAACGACACGCCTTATGATTGCAAAATGTACTTCTCATCGCTTTTTCTGAAGTGATTAGATAGATGGCTTCTTTCAACTCTGGTACTGTAAAAAAAACTCTGCCATGCCTTTGATAGAAAAAATAAATATAGATAGTACTGAATTGTCCAACTAGCATGATAAGATATGACCATATCATACAATTTGTTTTTCGGTTGAGAGTGGTTTGTCTACACCCACCCTTGATGCACCCACCCAAGAAAACATATCAAAACATTTCGAAAAAATCTAAAACTTTGTGAGAATGATCATCAAGGAGCTCTATACAAAAAAGACAAAATTGCTGAAAATTTCTCAAAATGTACATGCACTGTTTGACCAAAACTTGTAATTTCTCAAAATGTACGTGCACGGTTTCTGAATCGTACCAGACAGGCGTAAATGCAGATGTAGACGGTATCATCCTGAACCCCGATCTGGTTAGCTGTTGTGTTGTTTATCTGGATCTGGACAGTCTTGCATGGGCGCAAGATCCATAATGTCTCCTGCTCTCAGATTAACTGATAGCTAGTGCTATAGTATGATTCAAGGGATTAATGCTGAAGAGGAAAATGCTCTGTTTCTTTTTGGGATGACAAGGACTGGAAGAAACTCGGTAACTATAGCTATGAAGATGACCGAAACGGCATTGGGAGCAGATTTGGGAGTAGAACATAGGTTAGAGAAGATGCATGAATGAGGGAGATCAACATAATGAAAAAATTAATCTCCCCGTCTTGAAATATGAGGCGCAATTTGATTTATATATTGCTTGATTCATGAGATTTTCTTTTTTTGCTTGACTGGTAACTGATATCATGATGTCTTCATATAGGACTTGACCCCTAAGTTATGATGCGAAGGATATGGGTCATGTGTCATGTGCCCATGCATGTGCTAGTGTTGCCGAGTAGCCGTTACAAATCCCAGTGACCATGTCCATTTTTACTGGCTTTACGTTTTTATGCTTGAAGTATGAATTGACTACCCATCATTATTTGCCTACCCTCTACTAGGGCTTCTTATTTATACAAGCCTCCTTCTCCTTCCCTCTAATCATTAACCATATCGTAGTTCTTAGCTTATACAGATACTTCAGTTGCTCAGCCCATTGAGCCTAGATTGATTGACAGCCAATATGATGAGGGTGGTGTCCATTTGCTAGCTCGTTTCACTGTCCGTTTGTTTGGCTTGGGACTGGGAGACATGGGGACAAGAAGATGTGCAATTCCTCATAACTAGACTTAGCTATGATAATAGAATGGTAAATCGGCTCTCATAGACATAGGTCCTATGCAGATAATATGCCCGACTTTATAAGTATAGCTATAACGGCAAGTCATCCAACAAACTATAGTTAGGGTAGCAACACGATAAACCGGTGCTCTGGCCAACTAGAGACCAAACATTGTCGGGCGCACGTAGGCCACTCAGAAGAACAACAAAATACAACCAAGGTACGCCAGAGGTGGTGTGCACAAGGCTGGAAGAGGGCGATGGCAGAGGCATGGATCTTGGAGATCATAATGCATGGATACGACTTCAACTTCCATGGTCTTAGCGAGTAGCTTCCATTGCTACAAACATCCAGCCATTTTAAACAGACAATCAGAAGGACAGTTAGTGCGCAATGGTAAATTTGTTACTAGTCTGTCTAGAAATACCAAAAAAAAAGTTGTCCAAAATACATGAATAAATTGCCCTAGAAGTTTTGCAAGTAAGTGAAAAGATCGGCGAAACTATTTGGGTTCCAGGTCACATTCATCAAAGATTGAATGCAACTCCAACCAAATTTAGCAAAGGATGTCTTCCATGTTTTCATTCTATCCCCACAAAGAGAACAGCCTGCTGCCGCATTGCCATGACGTTCAGAATCTGATTACTAGCGGGAAGACATAGAAAAGGTAGTCGGTTTTTCCTCTAGTTAATTCCAATGCTTTACTTTCATTTGCTGAATGTTGCTCTAAACTTGTGGTTCGAGTAGTGTTTCTCTCAGCTCCCTTCCGTGTTCCCAAACATTCCACGCAAACGAAACTTGCTCCATAAAGCATAATTTCAAACTTTTGACGCAGCTTGGCACAAGCCCATGTGCAGATGTGCTAGTGTTGTTGTGTAGCCATTACAATTGAAAGTGTAACTATTCCTGGTTGATTTTGGTAATTCCTAACAACATATAGCTCATTGAACTAATGCTCTTTCAAGATAATCATTTCAGAAAGTTCAAAGATTGGCATGGCATGAACTAGGAATGTGGACCACTCAAAATGCTAAGGACACATATTGAATCAAGCTCAAGACTCTACATTTTCATTTTAGTGATCCAAGATCACATTGAGTCCATAGGAAAAGCCAATACTATTAAAAGAAATGAGATGTTTCTTAATGGCTTGCTTGCTCAAAATGCTTAGTGATATGCTCCAAAATTTCTCAACCACTTCCTCATATCCACATATGTCCCAAACCAAAAGTCAAAGTCGGCCCCACCGAAATGATCTATCCGGCGCCACCGAGTTCATTTGAGATAGCTACTGCCAGAAACTCTAGTTAGTTCGGTCTCACCGATAGGGATCTCGGTCTCACCGAGATGGGATTGCAAACTATCTGTTTCCCTTCGCAACGTTTCGGTCCAACCAAGATGAGCGATCGGTCCCACCGAGTTCGCAATGAAAACTCTCCGTTTCCTTTCGTAACGTTTCGGTCTCACCAAAATGAGTGATTCGGTCCCACCAAGTTTGCCTGACCAACTCTCTATTTTCTTATTACAGAAATCGGTCCTACCGAGTTTATGTGATCGGTCTCACCGAGATTACGTTATGCCCTAACCCTAATGAAATTGGTCCCACCGAGTTGACATGGCGGTCCCACCGAAAAGCCTAACATTTACATTTTGAACTAAATTGGTCTGACCGAGTTTCATGATTCGGTCCCACCGAGTTTGGTAAATTGTGTAAAAACAGTTAGATTTTGAGGCTATATACAGCCCTCCACCCACTCTTCATTCATGAAGAGAGCCATCAGAACGTGCCTACACTTTCAGCATATATTTTCTGAGAGAGAACCACATACTCATGTGTTGAGACCAAGCTATTCCATTCCAACCACAAGAATCTTGATGTCTAGCCTTCCCCAAGTTGCTTTCCACTCAAATCATATTTCCAGCAAATCCAAATCTGTGTGAGAAGAGTTGAGTGTTGTGGAGACTATCATTTGAAGCACAAGAGCAAGGAGTTCATCATCAACACACCATCTATTACCTTTTGGAGACTGGTGTCTCCTAGATTGGTTATGTGCCACTTGGGAGCCTCCGTCAAGATTGTGGAGTTGAACCAAGGAGTTTATATGGGCAAGGAGATCGCCTACTTTGTGAAGATCTACCCTAGTGAGGCAAGTCCTTCGTGGGCGATGTCCATGGATGGATAGACAAGGTTGCTTCTTCATGGACCCTTCGTGGGTGGAGCCCTCCGTGGACTCGCGCAGCCGTTACCCTTTGTGGGTTGAAGTCTCCAACAACATGGATGTACGATAGCACCACCTATCAGAACCACACCAAAAATCTCCGTGTCTACATTGCGTTTTCTCCCTCCAAACTCCTTCCTTTACCTTCATATGCAAATGATTTACATTCCGCTGCTATACTCTTAGATTTGCATGTATAGGTTGATTACTTGACTTGTGCTAAGTTGCTAGGTTACATGCCAAGACTTAAAATTAGGAAAATGCTAGATTTTTATTTGGTCAATTAGTTTAATTACCCCCCTCTAAACATGCTTTTAATCCTACAAAAATCCTAGTACCCATGTCATATTTTACTCTCTTTAGGGCCATAGTATGCTTGTAGTATGAACTACAACCTATTTTCATTTGTCTACCCTCTAGTCGCCCTTCATATTTATACAATACCCCTTCTTCTCATCTCCTCTAATCTTAACCACATGGTAGTTCTAATACATATACTACTTCAGTTGCACGGCCTATAGAGCCTTTGTTTTTGCACTGTATAGACCCTATTTTGATTGACATCCAAAATGATGAGAGTTATGTTATCATTTGCTAGCACCTTGCCATGTCCATTAATTCAGCTTGGGGGACAGTAAGATATATAGAAGTGCTATCGTGCAACATGGGCCTTCGCATATAGAACAAAAGGGTAAACGGGCCCTCTTCAACAGAGCTTTTAAGAGGAGAAACTGCATGCTTATGGGTCTTGAGTTCTCGGCAGTGCTTAGTGACATTTGTTGATTTCATTCATGATTGCCTTTCAGAGTGACAATGATTGCTACACCGCTATATTAGGTCTCTTTGACCATTTATATCATACCATATTGTGTGAAAACTTTAGGGCCTCAGTTCAAAGCAAGGCACTGGCCTTCTATCTAAGAAAACATACATCAGGGGAGATAAGAGAGAGAGACGCCACATTGAAAAAGTACAATTTATTCACCTGTCATGGCGGTACAAGGAACACCGAAAATTATATCCAGGTCTCTAGACCACCTAACAATGACTAGAAGCACGGGAGCGAACCAAAGGCACGTCGTTGTCATTGCCCCGTCCCCCATCAGAGCAGAGCAAAACTTGTTGTAGTAAACAGTCAAGTCGTCGGATTAAGGCCCCATAGGACCAACACACCAGAACAGTAATCGCCACTAACTATGAAAATAATAGATCGAAAGGATCCAACCTCTAGACACACGAACAAAGACTGGATCACACGTGATCTGCTAGCGACACACCTCCAACACGCCCACTGATGACGCTAGACGCACTGCCGCGATGGGTGCTAGGTGGGGAGGACCTTACTCCATCTTCGGGGAGCAATCGCTCACATGACTTCTTGAGTAGGACATAAACTCTAATTGACCTAAAAAAACTTAAAAACATAGCAGGAACCCTCCTACCGTCAAGGGCCAGGGTCCACCATGCCTAAATGACTCTAAGGTCACCGGAGATGAGGCGGACTGGCGGAGGCAGTCGTGGGACGTTACAAGCCATTGTTCTCGCTTCTCACTGAGGGCATCGAAGAAGACGCTCGAGCTTGGTCTCACACCGGAGACAAGTGGCTAGGAACCCTAATCGACTTTTACATTCATTCTTGTGAGAAACCGTCTGTTACCGGTACAATCTTTCTTCCCCGTTCACTGCAATGATACGCAAGTGTTTTGTGTATTCACAAAAAAATGTTGCTCTGGACTGCTGGTTCAATGGCTCCACCATTGCTGAGCTAGCCCTCCTCATCCATGCTATGGTTCCCCGTCGTCATCGCTAGATACGCACAACACACGAAGGCCTAACCGACCGCGTGTCAACCCGAGACCTGCACGGCGCGCTAGCTAGGCCCTGCCTTGTTAGTTGAGTAGGTCTCCATCTGGCGCCTATTGTGCGACATCACTCTATCGTCGGCGCCCGATCGCATCTCCTGGCGATGGACGACTCCGGGCGTGTACTCCTCCAAGTCATGCTACTTGGCGCTATTCTTCGGTTCTAGCCTTGAGCCATCCTCGAGGCTAACTTGGAGGTCTTGGGCGCCGCTTCGAATCAAGATTTTCCATTGGCTTGCATAACATGGTTGCTGCTATACTGCTGGTCGGGTAACTCGGCGAGGTCTAGCTCACGCCCCGCTTTGCTTCCTTTGCGACGAAGATCCTGAAACTATGCAACACCTTCTAGTCGGTTGCTTCTTCTCCCGTCAGGTCTGGCATGAAGTCCTCGCCTGGTCTCGTGCCACAACTAGTCTATCATACCAGAGATGCGAGTTTCTGGACTGGTTCTCATGATCCATCCATGACGCATCGACATTATTTCTCTCTACTGCACATGTTTTTGTCTGTACCCCCTCCAACTCTAAAACAATATGTACGAAGGACACTTGCCCGAGTAGGCATAATTTCAAACTTTTATGCGTCTAGCCCTAGTGTTGCCGAGTAGCCATTACAAGTCCTAGTAATTTCTTTTAGATTAAGTCTTCGTATTGTTTGACCGGTGAAAGACTTCCTTTGTTGAAATGTTTTGTTCCCAAAATTCCTAAAATAAAAGGAAAAAACTTTCCACTTTCCTAAACTAAGGACGGGAAATAAGAAGGTGAGCATATCTTATAAATTAATAATATTGAACTCAGCCCTTCCTAGAATGGGGTATTATCTATTCCGATAAATAGATAATTCCAGGAGTAATAAATAGGAGTAAATTAAATAAAGTATATTGATATAATTGGAATTGCAGAAGCAAATACCAATTTACTAAAAAAAAGAAAAAATATCTAATCAAAATCAAAAGATTTTTTTAAGATTAAACAAAAGGGTTCGCAAATAAAAGCGCTAGTGCCATAACTAGTCCATAAATTGTTAAAGTTTCCATAAAAGCTAGACTAAGCAGTAAAGTAGCTCTTTTATTGGTTGCCCGTCTTTATTTGCCTACCTGCCTACCCTCTACCTCTTTTATTGGTTGCCCGTCTTTATTTGCCTACATGACCTCCTTTTCATTCCCCCTAATCTTTAACCACATGGTGGTTTTAATAAAGACATTTCAGTTGCTCGGCCGGTAGAGCCTAACTACTTTGATTGCCAACCAAAATGAGAAGAGTTGTGTTCTCATGTGCTAGCTCGTTGCCTCGTCCATTAGTTTGGCTTGGGATGCATGGGGACAAAAAGGTGCACAACCCTGCGAAAGAAAGCTTAATGGGCGCTTGTTGCCAGAGGTTCTGCTCAGGGAAATCGCATGCTCATGTGTCTTACATTCTCGGCAATGATTTGTGGTCCTTATTTCATTTTTGACTGCCTTTCAGAGTGACGTCAATAGACTTCCCGTTAGATTAGTCCCTTATTCAATATGTGCTGACTTTTCTAGTCTAAGTTTCAAGCAGTTTGATGATGATGACCTGAAGGTGGAAACCTATTACATGAATTTTGAAGCTACTACATGAAGCTGGAGACACTTCTCCATTAAGTCAGCAAAGTTATCCCAGCAAGCATCTTTTGGAATAAAATGATTTCACGGGAAGGTGCTCAATGGTCACCGTTTTATCTGTTCTTGCGCACCTAGTCAGATAATTTTTCATGATCCAGACAGTACCACGTCTAGTTCTTTCCTAGGGTTTACTTTAATTAGCTTATCGTTGCTCCCTGGTTTAGATTTCTCTCTGCACTTGTCGTCATCACTCCCTCATGCACTCTCGAAACAGACTTTCTCCGGCTTTACAAAATAATGCGACACACTGAACCATACATTTTTCGATGAAGGGTGGATTTTATTATCTCAAAATGAAGCATCAAGTGGATACAAAACAGAATGAGCACACACCCGATCTCTGCATAGTTAGGATGCACACAGCTAACACTAACGCACACACACAAAAACACAAAAGCGAGTAGCAAAGTCATACAAAACCAAAGCTTTGCCTAAATGGGAAAAGAGAAAATGACCCCAAAGCGAACAATTGTGATCGACAAACTACAAGAACGACCATATTCGCACCAACTATCTCTTCACACCACAAAGACAACGAGATTCTTCAACAGCAACGCCTTTAAAAAAGAAATGCCGCACAAGCATTATCGTCACAGGATCCAACCACCAAAGGTCAGATTTTAGGTTTTCATCGAGAAGAATGGGTCCGAGCATATCCAAGCAATGTCTTCAATAAGGTAACGACGGAAAACATCGGCATTGCCAGTCACAACCAACCATGGTCAGGCCTAGGGTTTTCATCCCAGAGCTCGAGACCAGGTACTCAAGAAGCACCATCAACTCGGAGTCAATCATGTGTTGTCTCCACCACTTTTCCACAATCCCAGAGCAGTGTTGGGGCTTGGCACCACTGCACAACCATACCTTCTCCGTCAAGTTGTCATTTGTAGGTTGCATCTCACCATCAAAGCAAATTGGCCGGAGTGAGAGCCGCCAAAACCACAAAAGGGCCTTCTGGCTGCATCCCGCAACATCACCAATTTCACGCTAGACGCACCAACAACGGCTTCACGACATCCTTCACTGCGAAGATCCAGCCGCAGCGGACATCTCCCGGTCCGATCTGGACACCAGCAGCCAGTAGAACCTGGCAGCCATCAGATCAGGTGGGCTGGCTGCAACCAGACCATGCTGGGGCATATCCTTTGACTTGGCCCGAGCCACATCACATAGCCCGCTAGGACCGAAGGCACCGGCCCGATCGATCAGTTGGAGTGCGGCCATGAGCGATCGAGTCGCTAGATCGAAGGCATCAGCCCGATCTATTGGAGCGCCAGCGTGAGTGATCCAGTCACTGGATCAAAGGCACCGGCTTGATTTGTTGGAGCGCCGGCGTGAGTGATCCAGTCGCTGGATCGAAGGCACCGGCATGAGTGATCGAGTCCTGGATCTATGCGAACTGCTATGAGCAACCGAGTCCCTGGATCCGATGCAAACTGACATTCACTGTGGGGTCGAATGAAGAGGAGATCAAGAGGAGAAAGGGGCACCCCGCTGCCACCGCGGCCGGACAGGAGGTCGCCGCGGGCGGCGGTGAGAGGAGGAGCACTGGGAGGAGGTTCGCTGTGGCGGCGTTTGTGTTTCGCCTCACTGGTATTGAAAAAATCTCGACACCAGCTGCTCATCAAAGAAAAAAGACAACAAACTAAGCCGAACACGTCAACAAGCACCAAGAGTGCACTATTAGATGCCTCTACTGAGCCACCGAGAAGAGGCACGAGAGAGGCCAGACCAGCGCAAGACGCAGCCAAGGCCACCGATAACAAGCAAACACGCACTACCAGGAGGAAGCCACTGGACTCCACACTCTCCACACGCGCCACCATACTGCAGCTAGAAAGGACCCTATGGCCTCTTGCTCCGGACAAAGGAGCGCTGATCTTTCCGCACACAGGAAGGATAGAGAGGGGACATGGTCTTGTGTAAAGGATATGTGTGCACGAGAACGAAACTGCTCCATGGACGATACTGGTGCCCGGCGTGTGCACGATATGTAAATCCAGCGTCCTGCGTTGTTTCATTCATACACATGTACGACCTGATTTAACCATCGTCTGTGAATCATCCTGATTTTATCGTGTGCATAGCGTTGTTGGAGAACGAAACTGCTCCATGGACGATACTGGTGCCCGACATGTGCATGATATGTAAATCCAGCGTCCTGTGTTGTTTCACTCATACGGCCTGATGTAACCATCGTCTGTGAATCGTCCTGATTTTGTCTTGTGCATAGCGTTTTTGGCACGAGAAATGTAGCCACCAGATCCAATGCATTGTAAATTTAATCCCCAAACCATCCTGAAAATACCGCCACAATCAAAATACTCCCACCCTCACCGGGGACCACCACGACTGACCGAGAACTCAGTCGAAAAAATAATAGTAGTAGTAAACAAGTGTACTTGAAATAGGCCGAGTTGACTTCCTAGCTGATGACCCACAAGTATAGGGGATCTATCGTAGTCCTTTTGATAAGTAAGAGTGTTGAACCCAACGAGGAGCAGAAGAAAATGATAAGCGGTTTTCAGCAAGGTATTCTCTGCAAGCACTGAAATTATCAGTAACAGATAGTTTTGTGACAAGGTAATTGGTAACGAGTAACAAGCAATAAAGATAAATAAGGTGCGGCAAGATGGCCCAATCCTTTTTATAACAAAGGTCAAGCCTGGACAAACTCTTATATGAAGGAAAGCGCTCCTAAGGACACATGGGAATTATCTTCAAGCTAGTTTTCATCACGATCATATGATTCGCGTTCGGTACTTTGATAATTTGATATGTGGGTGGACCGGTGCTTGGGTGTTGTCCTTACTTGGACAAGCATCCCACTTATGATTAACCCCTATTGCAAGGAGCCGCAACTATAACAGAAGTATTAAGGTAAACCTAACCATAGCATGTAACATATGGATCCAAATCATCCCCTTACGAAGCAACGCATAAACTAGGGTTTAAACTTCTGTCACTCTAGCAACCCATCATCTACTTATTACTTCCCAATGCCTCCCTCTAGGCCCAAACAATGGTGAAGTATCATGTAGTCGACGTTCACATGGCACTACTAGAGGGATAACAACATACATCTTATCAAAATATCGAACGAATACAAATTCACATGACTACTTATAGCAAGACTTCTCCCATGTCCTCATGAATAAACGTAACTACTCACAAAGCATATTCATGTTCATAATCAGAGGGATATTAATATGCATAATGGATCTGAACATATGATCTTCCACCAAGTAAACCAACTAGCATCAACTACAAGGAGTAATCAACACTACTAGCAACCCACAGGTACCAATATGAGATTTGGATACAAAGATTGGATGCAATAGATGAACTAGGGTTTGAGATGAGATGTTGCTGGTGAAGATGTTGATGGAGATTGACCCCCTCCCGATGAGAGGATCGTTGGTGATGACGATGGTGATGATTTCCCCCCTCCCGGAGGAAAGTTTTCCCGGCAGAACAGCTCCGCCGGAGCCCTAGATTGGTACCGCCAAGGTTCCATCTCGTGGCGGCGGAGTCTTGTCCCGAAAGATTGCTTATGATTTTTTCCTCGACGAAAGACTCCATATAGCAGAAGATGGACATCGGAGGGCCACCAGGGAGACCACGAGGCAGGGGGGCGCGCCCCCACCCTCGTGGCCAGGGTGTGCCCCCCCTCTGGAATTTCTTGCGCTCGGTATTTTTTATATATTCTGGAAATAGCTTCCGTGAAGTTTCAGGACTTTTGGAGTTGTGCAGAATAGGTCTCTAATATTTGTTCCTTTTCCAGCCCAGAATCACAGCTGTCGGCATTCTCCCTCTTTATATAAACCTTCTAAAATAAGAGAGAATAGGCATAAGTATTGTGACATAATGTGTGATAACAACCCATAATGCAATAAATATCAATATAAAAGCATGATGCAAAATGGACGTATCAACTCCCCCAAACTTAGACCTCGCTTGTCCTCAAGTGAAAGCCGAAATCGAAAAATATGTCCATATTTTAGAGATAGAGGTGTCGATAAAAATAAAATACGGACATGAGGGCATCATGA
>NC_057812.1:655026154-655045741 GCF_018294505.1 Triticum aestivum
TCATATGATCTCTTATGCTAAAGTAATAATTCAATCACAATTTCAAGTATGAATCATAAACTTCATTGGGAACCAACAAACTCTAATCTCAGTCATTGAGGCAATTGCAATTTATCATAACATAGGAAAGAGTCAATATAAGAGCTTTTCAGCAAGTCCACATACTCAACCATCTTTTAGTATTTCACAATTTCTAACACTTCACGCAATATTTATGGGTATGAAGTCTTAATCGGACACAAAGAAAGATAGGGGCTTATAGTTTTGCCTCCCAACGTTTTACCTCAAGGGTAATGTCAACAATAATAGTTCATCAAGACTCACATTGAATTAGCTATATATATCAGGATCTTTCCAACACATTGTGCTTGCCAAAGGATAAAATGTAAAAAGGAAAGGTGAAGATCACCATGACTCTTATGTAAGGTAGAATATAAAAGTAAAAGATAGGCCCTTCGCAGAGGGAAGCGGAGGTTGTCATGCTCTTTTATGGTTGGATGCACAAAATCTTAATGCAAAAGAACGTCACTTTATATTGCCACTTGTGATATGGACCTTTATTATGTTGTCCATCGCTTTTATTTCTTCCATATCACAAGATCGTACAAAGCTTATTTTCTCCGCACTAATAAGTCATACATATTTAGAGAGCAATTTTTATTGCTTGCACCGATGACAACTTACTTGAAGGATCTTACTCAATCCATAGGTAGATATGGTGGACTCTCATGGAAAAATTGGGTTTAGGGATATTTGGAAGCACAAGTAGTATCTCTACTTGGTGCAAGGAAATTGGCTAGCATGAGAGGGAAAGGCAAGCTCAACATGTTGGATGATCCATGACAATATAATTTATCTCGGATGTAAGAAAGCATAACCCATTACGTTGTCTTCCTTGTCCAACGTCAACTCTTAGCATGTCATACTTTAATGAGTGCTCACAGTCATAAAAGATGTCCAAGATAGTATATTGATATGTGAACCTCTCTTTCTTTATTACTTCCTATTCATTACAACGATGACAAAAACTATGTTTGTCAACTCCCAACAACTTTTATTCATCGTACTCTTTTATATGTGAGCTCATTACTCTCCATAAGATCCATATGATCTCTTTATTTATTTTTATTTCTTCTCTTTTATTTTATTTAATTTCCTCAAGATCATAGCAAAATAATAAAGACCTTGACTCAACACTAATCTTTATTATATAGCTCACAGACTCAATTACATAGAGGGATCATAAAGCAAAACTCACAACTAGATCATACTAAAACTTTATTCTATTAGATCAAGATATTACTAAAAGAATCGAACTAAGAAAAACGGTAAAGATAAAAGTGATGGTGATACGATACCGGGGCACTCCCCCAAGCTTGGCAGTTGCCAAGGGGAGTGCCCATACCCGATACTCAGTTCTTCTTTGTTGGTGAAGAAGGTGGAGTTGTTGATGATGGATAGTCGCACATCGAGCGTAGGAGGTCCTCCAACTTGCAGATAATGCCCTTGAGTGCGATGATATGCTCCTTCAACAAAATATTTTCACGTGTAAGATACTTGTTCTGTATATAGGCTAACTCAATCATATTGAAAGCCTCGATCTCAGTTGGGGTAAGAAGATTGTGATCAAGTTGAAGGATGTCTTCTGCTGCCGGAACTTGGTCCTCTGTGGTCTTCTTGATCCCTTCATCCTTGTTGATCTCCATAGGTTCTTCGCTCTTCAGCTCTATCTTCATTAGCCAAGCATTGTTGTCACCATTGTTGGAGGAGGGGGACGACATGATGCTTGGCCTTGACAACCCTGACAGAAAACAACTCGAAACAAGAATAGAGGATATTTGCGTGGTACGGTAGTCAAAACCTTCGCGAGATTATATAATAAATTTTTACCGACCAAAAGGAGTATCGTGCAAGAAAACGAAGTCCGGAGAGCACATGAGGTGCCCACGAGGTAGGAGGGCACGCCCAAGGGGGTAGGGCGCGCCTCCCACCCTCATGGGAGCCTCGTGTCCTTTCCGGTCTGCTTCTTATTTTTCTATTTTTCTAAATATTCCAAAATGAAGAAATATTGCCATTAGAACTGTTTTGGAGTCAGTTTACTTACCGTACCACGTACCTATTCCTTTTTGAAGTCTGAAACATTCCGGAAAGTGTCCCTTATGTATTCCTCCGGGGTTACGGTTTCAATAACATTAGTTTCAACATTTATGGGATTACCTGAGATATAATGTTTAATTCTTTGACTATTCACCACCTTCAAATTTGTGCCTTTGAAGTTGTTGATTTTTATGGCACCGGAACGATAGACCTCCTCGATAACGTAAGGACCTTCCCATTTAGGGAGAAATTTGCCTGCAAAAAATCTTAAACGAGAGTTTTATAGCAATACATAATCACCTACATTGAACTCACACTTTTGTATCCTTTTATCATGCCATCCTTTAACTTTTTCTTTAAACAGCTTGGCATTTTCATAAGCCTGGGTTCTCCATTCATCAAGTGAGCTAATGTCAAATAACCTCTTCTCACCGGCAAGTTCGAAATCATAATTTAGCTCTTTAATGGCCCAATATGCCTTATGTTCTAGTTCAAGAGGTAAGTGACATGCTTTACCATAAACCATTTTATACGGAGACATACCCATAGGATTTTTATATGCAGTTCTATAGGCCCATAATGCATCATCAAGTTTCTTGGACCAATTCTTTCTAGATTTATTAACAGTCTTTTGCAAAAATTAATTTGAACTCTCTTCTACTCAATTCTACTTGATCACTAGACTGTGGGTGATAAGGAGATGCAATTCTATGATTAACGTCATACTTAGCAAGCATTTTACGAAAGGCACCATGAATAAAATGTGAACCACCATTAGTCATTAAATATCTAGGGACTCCAAACCTCGGAAAAATAACTTCTTTAAGCATCTTAATAGAGGTGTTATGATCAGCACTACTAGTTGGAATAGCTTCTACCCACTTAGTAACATAATCAACAGCAACTAAAATATGTGTATACCCGTTAGAGGAAGGAAAAGGTCCCATATAATCAAAGCCCCAAACATCAAATGGTTCAATAACATATGAATAATTCATAGGCATTTCTTGATGTCTACTAATATTACCAATTCTTTGACATTCATCACAAGACAAGACAAACTTACAGGCATCCTTGAAGAGAGTAGGCCAATAAAAACCAGATTGCAATACCTTATGTGCAGTTCTATCTCCAGCATGGTGTCCTCCATAAGACTCGGAGTGACACTTGCGTAGGATCTATTCCTATTCATGCTTAGGTACACAACGTCTAATAATACCACCTACTCCTTCTTTATAAAGATGTGGGTCATCCCGAAAGTAATGTATCAAACCATATAAGAACTTTTTCTTTTGCTGGTATGTGAAACTAGGTGGTATAAATTTAGCAACAATATAATTAGCACAATCAGCATACCATGGAGCAGTTCGAGAAGCATTTATGACATTTAATTGTTCATCAGGAAAGCTATCATTAATAGGTAGTGGGTCATAAACAACATTTTCTAACCTAGACAGGTTGTCTGCAATGGGGTTCTCAACTCCCTTTCTATCAATAATATGCAAATCAAATTCTTGTAGCAAGAGAACCCATCTAATAAGTCTAGGTTTAGCATCTTTCTTTTCCATAAGGTATTTAATAGCAACATGATCAGTATGAATAGTTACTTTAGAATCAACAATTTAAGGTCTAAACTTATCACAAGCAAATACAACTGCTAAAAATTCCTTTTCAGTAGTAGCATAATTTCTCAGGGCATTGTCTAGAGTTTTACTAGCATATTGAATAATGTTTAATTTCTTATCAACTCTTTGCCCTAGAACAACACCTACAGCATAATCACTAGCATCACACATAATTTCAAAGGGTAAATTCCAATTAGGCGGCTGAACAATAGGTGCAGAAATCAATGCTTTCTTAAGTATTTCAAATGCTTCTACGCAATAATCATCAAAGACAAAAGGAATGTCTTTTGGTAATAGATTAGTCAAAGGCCGATAAATTTTTGAGAAGTCCTTAATGAACCTCCTATAAAAACCGGCATGACCCAGAAAACTTCTTATACCTTTGATGTCCTTGGGAAACGGCATCTTTTCAATAGCATCAACTTTAGCTTTGTCAACTTCAATACCTCTTTCAGAAATTGTATGCCCCAACACAATACCTTCATTAACCATAAAGTGGCACTTCTCCCAATTCAAGACAAGATTAGTTTCTTCCCATCTCTGCAAAACTCGATCAAGATTGCGTAAGCAATCATCAAAAGAGGATCCATAAATGAAGAAATCGTCCATGAAAACCTCACATATCTTTTCACAAAAGTCATAGAATATAGCCATCATGCATCTTTGAAAGGTAGCAGGTGCATTACATAAACCAAAAGGCATATGTCTATAAGCAAAAGTACCGAAAGGGCAAGTAAAAGTGGTCTTTGATTGATCATCAGCTGACACAGATATTTGGGAGAAGCCAGAGTAACCATCTAGAAAACAAAAATGTGTATGTTTGGATAATCTTTCTAGTATTTGATCAATAAAAGGTAAGGGGTAATGATCTTTTTAGTAGCATTATTTAATTTGTGGAAAACAATTACCATCCTATAACCTGTAATAATTCTTTACAGAATCAATTCATCTTTATCATTAGGAACAGCAGTAATACCTCCCTTCTTAGGGACACAATGGACAGGACTTACCCACTGACTATCATAAACGGGATAAATTATACCTACATCAAGGAGCTTTAATATTTCTTTTCTTACCACTTCTTTCATCTTAGGATTCAGCCGTTGTTGGTGATCAATAACTGGTTTGGCGTCTTCCTCCAAATTTATTTTGTGTTGACATAGAGTGGGACTAATGCCCTTAAGATCATCAAGAGTATATCCAATAGCAGCACGGTGCTTCTTCAGAGTTTTCAATAATTTCTCTTCCTCCTTCTCTGAAAGGTTAGCACTAATAATAAAATGATATATTTTTCTTTTCATCAAGATAAGCATATTTAAGAGTATCAGGTAATGGTTTAAGCTCAAACAATGGATCACCCTTGGGTGGAGGAGGATCCCCTAGGATTTCTACAGGCAAATTGTGTTTCAAAATAGGTCCCTGTTTAAAGAATACTTCATCTATTTTCCTTCTTTCATTCATAAACATATCATTCTCATGGTCTAGCAGATATTGTTTTAATGGATCATTAGGAGGCACGGCAATAGAAGCAAGACCAATAATTTCATCTTTACTAGGCAATTCTTTATCATGGGGTTGTCTACGAAATTTAGAAAAATTAAAATCATGAGACATATCATCCAAACCAATAGTAACAACATCCTTCTTGCAATCTATCTTAGCATTAACAGTGTTCAAGAAGGGTCTACCAAATATAATGGGACAAAAGCTATCTTGAGGGGAACCAAGAACAAGAAAATCAGCAGGATATTTAGCCTTCCCACACGAGACTTCAATGTCTCTAACGATCCCAATTCGTGAAATAGTATCTCTATTAGCGGTAACATCAATACCTTCTATCTCAGCTGGTGCAATATCATGCATAATTTCTTTCTATAGGGAAATAGGTATTGCACTGGCACTAGCACCCATATCACACAAGCCATGATAACAATGATCTCATATTTTAACAGAAATGACAGGCATGCTTACCACAGGTATATGTTTATCTTTAGCACCAGGTTTAGCAATTCTAGCAGTCTCATCACAGAAATAAATAACATGCCCATCGATATTATCAGCCAGGAGATCTTTAACAATAGCAATATTAGCTTCAACTTTAACTTGTCGGGAGGTGTATAAGTTCTAATATTACTTTTACGAACCATAGTTGAAGCTTTAGCATGATCCTTTATTCTAATAGGGAAAGGTGGTTTCTCAACATAAGCAGTGGGAACAACAGGATCATTATAAGTGATAGTCTTTTCTTCAACTTTAATAGGTGCAACTACTTTTGTTTCAATGGGAGGATTATATTTAAACCACTTCTCCTTAGGGAGATCAACATGAGTAGCAAAATATTCACAGAAAGAAGCTACTATCTCAGAGTCAAGTTCATATTTAGTGCTAAATTTACGGAAAACATCGGTGTTCATAAAAGATTTAACATAATCAAACTTAGGTGTTATACCTGACTCTTTACATTCGTCGGGATCCCAATCTTCAGATTTGCGTTTAATTCTCTCCAATAAATTCCATTTGTATTCAATAGTCTTCATCATAAAGAAACCAGTACAAGAAGTATCGAGCATGGAGCGATTGTTGTCAGAAAGCCGAGCATAAAATTTTTGAATAATAATTTCTCTTGAGAGCTCATGATTGGGGCATGAATATAACATTGACTTAAGCCTCCCCCAAGCTTGAGAGATGATTTCTCCTTCGCGAGGCCAGAAATTATATATATATATATATATATATATATATATATATATATATATATATATAATTACGATCATGATGAACAAGATGCATAGGATAAAACTTCTGATGGAATTCCAATTTCAATCGCTTATAGTCCCATGATCCCATATCATCACATAGCCTATACCATGTCAATGCATCTCCCTTCAAAGATAAAGGGAAGACCTTCTTCTTGAAAACATCATCGGGTTTACCTACAAGCTCAAATAATCCACAAACTTCATCCACATAAATTAAGTGTAAGCCGGGATGCAGTGTTCCATCTCCTGCAAAAGGATTAGCTAGCAGGTATCTATCATACCCGAAGGAATTTAGATTTAAACATTTTCATTTTTAGTAGGTCCATTAGGTTGAGGAGCAACTATTTTCTCTACCGATCGGGGTGAAGATACGTTGAACAAGCCCCCCAATGATTACTTTCTATAGTAACAAGTGATAGTAAATTTCAGCACACTATATAAATTTTTCCTTACCAAATTCCACCTACCAAAGGCGCTTCACTCCCCGGCAACGGCACCAGAAAAGAGTCTTGAGGACCCACAAGTATAGGGGATCTATCGTAGTCCTTTCGATAAGTAAGAGTGTCGAACCCAACAAGGAGCAGAAGGAAATGATAAGCGGTTTTCAGCAAGGTATTCTCCGCAAGCACTGAAATTATTGGTAACAGGTAGTTTTGTGACAAGGTAATTGGTAACGAGTAACAAGCAATAAAGGTAAATAAGGTGCAGCAAGATAGCCAAATACTTTTTGTAGCAAAGGACAAGACTGGTCAAACTCTTATATGAAGGAAAGCGCTCCCGAGGGCACATGGGAATTATCGTCAAGCTAGTTTTCATCAGGATCATATGATTCGCGTTCGGTACTTTGATAATTTGATATGTGGGTGGACCGGTGCTTGGGTTTTATCCTTACTTGGACAAGCATCCCACTTATGATTAACCCCTATTGCAAGCATCCGCAACTACAACAGAAGTATTAAGGTAAGCCTAACCATAGCATGAAACATATGGATCCAAATCAGCCCCTTACGAAGCAACGCATAAACTAGGGTTTAAGCTTCTGTCACTCTAGCAACACATCATCTACTTATTACTTCCCAATGCCTCCCTCTAGGCCCAAACAATGGTGAAGTATCATGTAGTCAATGTTCACATGACACCACTAGAGGGATGACAACATACATCTCATCAAAATATCGAACGAATACCAAATTCACATGACTACTTATAGCAAGACTTCTTCCATGTCCTTAGGAACAAACATAACTACTCACAAAGCATATTCATGTTCATAATCAGAGGGGTATTAATATGCACTTCCACCAAGTAAACTAACTAGCATCAACTACAAGGAGTAATCAAGACTACTAGCAATCCACAGGTACCAATCTAAGGTTTGGATACAAAGATTTGATACAAGAGATGAACTAGGGTTTGAGATGAGATGGTGCTGGTGAAGATGTTGATGGAGATTGACCCCCTCCCGATGAGGGGATCGTTGGTGACGACGATGGTGATGATTTCCCCCTCCCGGAGGGAAGTTTTCCCGGCAGAACAGCTCCGCCGGAGCCCTAGATTGGTTCCGCCAAGGTTCCGCCTCGTGGTGGCAGAGTCTCGTCCCGAAAGCTTGCTTATGATTTTTTTTCCTTGACGAAAGACTCCATATAGCATAAGATGGGATCGGAGGGCCATCAGGGGGCCCACGAGGCAGGGGGCGCGCCCAGGGGGGTAGGGCGCGCCCCCACTCTCGTGGCCAGGGTGTGGCCCCCCTCTGAAACTTCTTGCGCTCAGTATTTTTTATATATTCTGGAAATAGCTTCCGTGAAGTTTCAGGACTTTTGGAGCTGTGCAGAATAGGTCTCTAATATTTGCTCCTTTTCCAGCCCAGAATCCCAGCTGCCGGCATTCTCCCTCTTTATGTAAACCTTGTAAAATAAGAAAGAATAGGCATAAGTATTGTGCCATAATGTGTAATAACAACCCATAAAGGCATGATGCAAAATGGACGTATCACTAGCCAGCCGCCGGCTTCAAGAAGCTAGGGTTCATCTTGCCTCCCGTCGACATCGTCGTCGATCTGCCTCGTCTCCGGTGGTCTCAGGGCCATGGAGGCGGACTGGATCTCGGCCCTTGCCCATGGCAGGGCTCCATTTTTAGATATTTTTTCGAGTTTTATTACGATTTGTGTCCTACTCAGAAAGGCGAGACGGCGGCGACTCAATGAAGATGGAATAATGGTCTCCTGTCTAGCCCCTGTTTCGATGATGCGTATAGCATTGTCGGTGGGCGTGTGGAGGTGTGTCTCCGGTGGATCCGTCATTGGTGGATTTGCTCGGATCTATTCGTCGTTCTTCTATGTTTCTGTTAGAATAATTCAAGGTGCTCAGTCGATCTACTGAGGACCAAGTAGTCACACAAGGCACAACACCGAGATTTCTTAATGAGGTTCACCGATATGGCTATATCCCCGGGGCTTGACTACGGGAGCTCCTTCCCATGACACCGCTACAATACCGCACCCGGCCGCCCGGGCACGGTCACATGCCGTCGGCTCCCCCGTGTGCCCGTGCTATTACGTTGGCATATGTTACATCATGTCTCTATCCCCGATATATATGAGAGTCCTAGGATACAAGTGTCCTATTAGGACACAACTCCTATCATATCTACACACAGTTCAAAACCAAGTCAAATTGTAACCTACCATGTACAATAATATTCCAGACAACTCTAACAAACACCACCTTGGCAAATATTCCTCACCACCTTGAATTCATCCATGCGTTGAACCGCCATGTACATTGGACTTGAGATACGCCATGAGCACCGCTGCTACTTCCAGACTCCACGTGACTCCACCTGCAACTGTAGTACCTTCTGGTCTTCTTCACAATCAACACTCGACCAAAATTAAGTTCCTCAACACTCTACTTTGTTCTTCCAATCTTCGAGAGAATCCATTCAATGCTATCACACACCGACCATTGTCTACGTGAAAATGAACAACTCACATATTGGACGCCACATATAAGAGTTATCTGAACTCAATGCCACCGCTCTTTCTTGACTGCTTGTCTGAAACTTGAAGGAATTTCACCGTCACCCTATGTCATCCTGAGTCAAATTCACAGTTGTCTCACCCTTTTCCCCGGATAGTCTCTGACATTTCCCACGGCTATAGCACTCCGCCTCCTTCTGTACTTGTCATCTGCACTTTGCCATGTGCACTAAACACCACAGAATATACGGCTATGTACTCTCTCGGCTTTTTGACAATTTTAAACTTTCCGCCACTTTCTCAGATTCTCTATGGTCCACTCGCATCCATCTGACATGTCAAACTCGATAGATCTAGTAACCAACTTCAACCTGATACTCGTCAACACTGCTTCAGCACCCTGCACACTTTGTGTGACCACATGTCTCATTATTAGTGTCTTGGTCCGTCGCCGTGTCCCATGCTTATCGCACGCCTCGCCGCTATCACTGCATCGAGCCTCTGCTGTCCTATTCGAGTCTCTCGGGTAGCTAGCCCACACTGCCCCAACCCCCACTGCAGAGAACCACCGATCATCACCGACCGATGTCGAGTATCACGTCTCCATCAGACCACTTGGCCCCAGTCCGATCCAAGTGTCTCTCGCTTTACCCGCTGAAATAGGCTTCGACTCTTCGTTAACTTACGGCATAGCCCCTCCATCAGCTCAGAGTGAAGTCTTCTGCCAGACTCCATCTCCACCTTCAACATGACTCTATGTAGCTGGTCATGCTATCCCGTGCCTTGTCGACTTCAAGCTCTCTCATGTGTGCACCATCTTGAATCACCCCCGCACCATAGTCTGTCGAATCCGCACAAGCCCTTAGACCTGCACCACGCGATCCACGCCCCAGATGTTGGCCACCATCAGCATCACTCTCCTATATCGTCGTTGCTGAAATCACCACCATCTTCTGTTTTGACCAACATCCCCGTCGATCTGTCAGACAGTGTAGTCCGACCCAGCCAAATTATCTTACTGCAACGATGCTCCACCCTGCGTCATGTCCGCCCTGCACATCTCCGTGCGTTGCTTAATGCCCTGTGTATGCATGATCCTGCCACGACGTGCTCCAGACTCCAGCTTCTTAGCCTTATACGCACGTCGCCAATCTGCCATCATGACGGTAAAACCTCGCGTCCAATTAGCAACACTTCCAAAAGAAATTTACTTTCCTGATACTCTTCATGGACGCAACAAAACTTTGCTATTGTAACCTCAAATGTCCTTTCTTTATTGTGTTGTTGTCAATGCCACGGTCAATACCAAACCATGCAGATTGCCCTTTTTTTACCGAACAAAACTCGCCTGTTGCCTCGGCACAGCACAACGCAACATCTCATCTCGACGCATGCAGCTTCCTTGCTCGACGCACGCGGCACACCACTGCCCAGCGCCCTGCGATTCCACACTGCCACCGCCACGCGTCTGCTACATCCACCGATCCGCTGCAGCCACCTATTCCGATCTGTCCAGCTGCGCCACCTGTGACTTCGACCCCGTTGACCGTGCTGAAGAACCGCTGCTACAATTTTTTGATGCTCCCGATTGCTTCTTTCCAAACACTACGCACATCGTCGTTCGCGAATCCTTCCACCTCGAGCAAATCGATCGATCCATGCGACCGCACGCCGTGATCCCAAACAGAGTCCTTGCACGTCGCCAGGTTTCGTTGGCAGCTTCGTGTTCTCCTTCCTCTAAATCAAAATAACCGTAACCTTCAATTAACCTAGCTCATGATACTACTTGTTAGAATAATTCGAGGTGCTCCGTCAATCTATCAAGGACCAATCAATCACACAAGGCACGACACCAAAATTTGTTAACGAGGTTCATCGATATGGCTACATCCTTAGGGCCTGACTACGGGCGCTCTTCCCCATGACACCGCTACAATACTGCACCCCGGCCTCCCGGGCGTCGGCACACGCCATGTTAGCTAATCTAGCCGCTAAGAATAAACATTAGCTAGTTAGTTTTTTCAGCCTAGTTTGTTTGGCGAGAGCCCGCGACTTGTGTGTGCCTTGCATGTAGGTTGCATGGGCCTGTAGCACGATGTGACCACGTCACATTAGCCCATGCGTTTAGCTCGGGTGGTTTAGCACGACACGAACTCGTGGGATGGTACGAGTTGTCAGGGTCGTGGCGTAGAGGTAGGAAACTACCGGCCACTCCGTTTCCCTTCTGTACCCAATAAATAGAGAAAGAAAAAAAACAAGAAAAGTCGCACAGTTGAACGTGACGCAAAACCATCGTCTCCTCTGATCGTGAGTTGCAAGAGCATTAGTTCCTTGACAATTGGCATCAGAGCCAGTTTCCGGCGATCCTGACGCCATGGCTGACACCGGAGTTCAGCCGGACTAGGCGGCGGCGGCACCTCGCAACGGTGGCGGTGGTGGGAGCCGTTCGCGCACTCCACCACGGGAGCGCAGCCGCGGACGGAGCCGCGTGAGGAGGGAGTGGTAGGTGGTGATCCACCAGGCGGCGGCCATAGAGCGCGCGCCGCTCGTGCCGAGCGCCAGCACCACGTTCCCGACGCTCACGTCCACGAACTACATCGAGTGGTCTCTCGTGATGAAGGTGCACCTCGAGTCTTGGGGGCTCTGGGACGCGATCGAGGGCAACGCACAACATGTGCGTGACGACAAGTCGGCACTCGGCGTCCCCTTCCGAGCTGTCCCACCGGAGATGCTCGGCGTCCTCGTCGTCAAGGAGACGGCGAAGGAGGCCTGGGACACCATCAAGGTCATGCGCATGGGAGTGCACCGTGTGCGCGAGGCGACCGCACAACGGCTGCGCACGGAGTTCGAGCAGATCGCCTTCCGCGACGGCGAGTCCCTCGACGCCTTCGAGATGCGGATCACGAGCCTCGTCAACCAGCTGCGCACCCTCGGCGACAACGTGGAAGAGGTACGAGTTGTTCAGAAACTCCTGCGGGTTGTCCCTTCTCGCTACGCACAGATCGCAGTGGCAATCGAGACGCTGCTCGACCTGAGGACGATCTCGGTCGAGGAGCTAATCGGGCGGTTGCGCACGGCCGAGGAGCGCTGCGGGGCTGCCACGCCGGGCCAGGCCGGCGGGGAGCTGCTTCTCACCGAACGCCAGTGGGAGGCGCGTCGTCAAGGACGCGAGACCGGGCAGGGTTCCGGTGGCGGCAACGGCAACGGCGGGCAGAACAACCGCCGGGGCAAGAACCAGAAGAAGAGGAATGACTCCCGCCCGCCGCAGGACGGCGGCAACAACGCCGGCGGGTCCGGCGGCCACGGCGGCGGCGGCCGTGACATGAGCAAGGTGAAGTGCTACAACTGCAACAAGAACGGGCACTTCTCTCGTGACTGCACCGAGCCACGGTGCGAACGCAAGGAGCAGGTGAATCTGGCTCAGGAGGAAATGCATGAGTCAACACTCCTCCTTGCGAGCGCGCACGAGATCGTGGTGACCGCTGGCGGCGCTGGTGAGCATGTGCTCTTGAACGAGGAGCACTCCCAGGCACGGGTGGCGGCAGAAGGCGAGCGCTGCGACATGGCGTGGTACCTGGACATCGGAGCCAGTAACCACATGTCCGGGCGGCGGGACATCTTCTCCGAGCTGGACACCGGCGTGCGCGGGACGGTCAAGCTCGGCGACGGATCAGCAGTCCACATCGAGGGCAAGGGGACAATCGTGTTCCAGTGTCGCAATGGTGAGCATCTTGTGCTGTCCGAGGTGTATTTTATACCCCGTTTGTGCAGCAACATAGTTAGCATCGGACAGTTAGATGAGATCGCGTACGAGACCACGATCCATCACGGCGTACTCCAACTTCGCGAACTGGGAGGGCGCCTCCTCGCCCGCGTACAACGCAACGCGGGACGGCTCTACATCCTTCAGCTCACTCCGGCGCGGCCGGTGTGCCTCGCCGTACACGGCGGCGAGGACGCGTTGCGCTGGCACGCGCGCTACGGCCATGTCAACTTCCGGGCACAACGTCAACTTGCCCGGGACGGCATGGTGCATGGCCTACCACTCATCGACGAGGCTGATCGGGTGTGCGAGGCCTGCCTCGCCGGCAAGCATCGACGCGCACCCTTCCCCGACAGGGCTCTCAACCGAGCCGCGACACCACTGGAGCTGGTCCACGCCGATCTGTGTGGGCCAATCAGCCCGCCAACGCCGGGCGGGAAGAGGTACTTCCTGCTGCTGGTCGATGACCACAGCAGGCACATGTGGCTCGTGCTGCTCACCGCCAAGGGCGAGGCGTCGACAGCGCTGAAGCGGTTCCAAGGCGATGACGGAGCTCGAGTCCGGCCACAAGCTCAAGGTGTTGCGCACAGATCGAGGGGGTGAATTCACCTCCCACAGCCTCGGCGAGTACTTCGCCGATCAGGGAGTACGACGGCAGCTCACCGCGCCCTACACGCCCCAGCAAAACGGCGTGGTAGAGAGGCGCAACCAAATGATCGTCGGCATGGCGCGCAGTCTTCTGAAGGCCAAGGGCATGCCGGGACACTTCTGGGGCGAGGCTGTAACAACGGCTGTATATCTCCTCAACAGATCCACGACGAAGAGCGTTGAGAAGATGACACCACACGAGGTGTGGTGTGGGCGTCGTCCAAGTGTTCAGCATCTGTGCACCTTTGGCTGCATCGCACACGTCAAGGTAATGAAGCCAAACCTGAAGAAACTTGATGACAGGAGCGTGCCCATGGTGTTCCTAGGATACGAGCCTGGCTCAGCGGCGTACCCTGTGCTTCATCCCTCGACGAACCGTGTACACGTCTCCAGGGACGTTGTTTTCGACGAAGATGGTTCCTGGGACTGGCGCGCTGAGGCCAGTGGAGAGGATCAGGCACCGGCGCTGGACACCTTCACGGTCGAGCTCGAGCACGTCCTGTCGGCCGACCCCCGCGACGCCCAAGATGACGCATCGGCGACAACTTCGCCGGCTCCTTCCACTCCCGCGCCCGATCCCAGAGAGGCTTCTCCGGCCACTCCCACACCCGACGCCAGAGGGGTCTCCCCTACTACTCCCACCACACATGAGCTCATGACGCCGATCTCAGCGGCGTCCGGCGTCGAGTTCGCGTCCCCACCAACGGGCGCGTCTGAGCCGTCCCCTGGAGCAGAGGCACCAAGGCGCTACCGCACGTTCGAGAACCTATGGGAGACCACGGAGGACGTCAAGACGGTGTACAGTCCTCTCTGCCTATTTGCAGGGGAGGAGCCACCCTCGTACCTTGATGCGGAGAAGGAACCAGGGTGGCGGAGCGCCATGGACGAGGAGATGCAAAGCATCGTCGACAACCACATGTGGGAACTCACGGAGCTCCCGCCTGGACACCGCGCTATAGGCCTCAAGTGGGTTTACAAGCTCAAGAAGGACGCCCATGGCACGGTGGTGAAGCGCAAGGCGAGGCTGGTGGCGAAGGGATACATCCAAGTTCAGGGAGTGGACTTCGAGGACGTGTTCGCACCAGTGGCGCGAATGGACTATGTGCGCGTCTTGATCGCGCTCGCTGTGCACCACGCCTGGCCAGTGCATCACATGGATGTCAAGTCCGCCTTCTTGAACGGCGATCTACTCAAGGAGGTCTACGTCGTCCAGCCGCCGGGATACGCCGTGCCCGGCAAGGAGGAGAAGGTGCTGTGCCTACGGAAGGCATTGTACGGGCTACGTCAAGCACCGAGGGCGTGGAACGCCAAACTCGACGAAAGCTTGCGCTCCCTGGGTTTTGAGCGATGTCCGTTCGAGCATGTTGTGTACCGGCGTGGGGAGGGGAGCAAGTTGCTGCTCGTCGGCGTGTACGTCAACGACCTCATCATCACCGGCTTGGACCCGTTGGAGATTGGCTCTTTCAAGCGCCAGATGACGTCGCTCTTTCGAATGAGCGATCTCGGGCGGCTCAGCTACTACCTCGGCATCGAGGTGCGCCACGAGCGTGACCGGATCACGTTGTGCCAGGCGGCCTACGCCAAGAAGCTGCTAGAGCGCGCCCAGATGGACGACTGCAACCCCGGCAACGTGCCGATGGAGGCGCGGCTGAAATTGAGCAGGGACAGCAAGGAGAAGCCAGTGGACAGCACCCTGTACCGCAGCATCATCGGAGGGTTGCGTTACCTCGTTCACACGAGGCCGGATATCTCCTTCGCCGTCGGATATCTGAGCCGCTTCATGGAGGCGCCGGCATCTGATCACTACGCAGCGGTGAAGAGGCTGCTGAAGTACATCGCCGGCACGATTGACCACGGGTGTGCCTACGTCCGCGGGAAGGGCACGCCAGAGCTGTTGGGGTACAGTGACGTGGATCACGCCGTCGACATCGACAACAGGAGAAGCACGACGGGAGTGCTCTTTTTCCTCGGCGGCAGCCCCGTAAGCTAGCAGTCCCAGAAGCAGCGTGTGGTGGCGATTTCCTCATGCGAGGCCGAGTACATGGCCGCCACTACTGCTGCCTGCCAGGGCATTTGGCTAGCTCGGCTGGTTGGAGAGATGCTCAACGTGAAGATCAAACAGCCGAAGCTACTGGTTGACAACAAGTCGGCCATCTCCTTGTCAAAGAATCCCGTCTTCCACGATCATAGCAAGCACATTGACTTGCGCTATCACTTCATCCGTGAGTGCGTGGAGGACGGGCGCATCAGCATCGACTACGTCAACACCGCCAACCAGCTCGCCGACATTCTCACGAAGGCGCTCGGACGGATCCGGTTCCTGGAGCTGAGGGGGAAGATCGGCATGTCTGAAATAATCAGGAGGCGACAAGATTAGGGGGGTGATCTGTTAGCTAATCTAGTCGCTAAGAATAAACATTAGCTAGTTAGTTTTTTCAGCCTAGTTTGTTTGGCGAGAGCCCGCGACTTGTGCGTGCCTTGCATGTAGGCTGCATGGGCCTGTAGAACGATGTGACCACATCACATTAGCCCATGCATTTAGCTCGGGTGGTTTAGCACGACGCAAACTCGTGGGATGGCACGAGTTGTCAGGGTCGTGGCGTAGAGGTAGGAAAGAGTCAATTACACCATCGGTGCTTCAACTTGGCGTGGAAAGTCACTTTAGTGCTAAAACTTGCAGTGTAGATCGAACCGGTGCAACAAGTTGGCTTAGACGTGCAAATACGGTGCAAAAGGTAGCTGAATATGCCCACAAGGCTGACTAGGCGTGACAGCATGGCATGGATCCACTGTCAGCTACGAAAAGTTGGAGACTTGTGGCCCGCTTTTTTGTGAAAACACCCTCAACAGTTTTCTGCTCACAAAAAAGCCCCGGCGTGGGTAAAAGTAATTAGTTGTCTCAGCATCCTAGATACATTATATGAGAAAAACAAAATCAGTCAACTGTGGACTCGAACCGAGGACCTGTTGGGACAGGGCGTGCGCAACTAGGCACTCAGCCTAAGGAATTCATTAGCTCATATGAATACATATCTTTTATAACATTTCCGTTAAATAATGTAAATTAAGATTTTTTATACAAGTTTAAACAGATGGCTTAGGGACTCGAACTAGCGACCACATAAACACCTGCAACCGATCCTTCCACTCCAATTAAAAAAAATCATATAATTTCATAAAATATTCACTTAAGAAATATACAAATATTTGTGTAAGTCATTAAAACAAGTTCGTATATATTCAGATAAATTCTCATATAAATTAAAAAAATCACAATTTGAATAAAATAGTAATCGTTTAGAAAAAATATGTTGCTTCAAGAAGTTGTTTTAATAAAGATTCTGTGTTTTCTAAAAAAACATGTATTATAACACATGAATAGAAACAAAAATTATACTGGTGTGTTATATCAGTGTGTTATCAATATTATACATACTAATGAAATAACTTACTTAAAAATGGTCATGTATTATTTTGAAATTTTCATGTACTTAGTTTATGAATTATAAAAATGTTTAATTAAAGTATACAAATATTTCTTAAATTATAATTCATAAATATTGTTTTTAATTATAGAAACGTTTAAATAATTATACACATAATTTTATAACTCATAAGTATGTCGTTTAAAATAATTTTTGTATACTAATAAAATATTCATAATTTAGAAAATAAAATCTTGATATGAATATTCAACAGTGGTAATACTTAAGTTATGTAAAAAAATGAATATAGGCCACAAGTGAAAATTATACATAAGTTGATGGTCATAAATATTTCATAAATGTTTGTATTCATTATTTTGTATAATTTAAATATGAGCCACGCCTGTACAAAAATGTTCGTATTCATTGAACATTTTGAATGCTTTTATTTACTAATCATAAGTTTTTATGTATAATATTTATAGCATACAAATATTTGAACATTGCTTTATTGCTTACTACATGTATTTTGCAAATATCTTAAGAAAATAGCGCGTACAATGGGCCGCACTAACTGCTGTCCATGCCCAGTGAGCGTACTTGTTATAACATATTTAGGCTAGCTACCAGTATGGCTTGTCTCAAAAAAAAAAAGCTATCCAGTATGGCAATGGTAAATGTTGGGGCTGATCGTGGCTAGTACCTTCAGCGTGCACACTGTAGTTCTCGCGTTCAAGACAGAGCATGACTAATTTTTATGATCATATACACTTTGTACTGATAGACGGGACCCACCTTGCTGCGGCTTTCTCGTGATAAAAAAATTTCTGAGGATATTTTCGCAAAATTTACAGGCCACATGCCCTGCATCTTCTGTCCTGACAGCGGCCCTATGCCAGGCTGGCATGCCTACTCAGCCTTGCAGCGTATTCAACTGTGATTTGCACCGTATTTGCACAAAGAAGTCAAGTTGTTGCACCGATTCAATGTACACCACAAGTTTTAGCACTAAAGTGATTTTTTGCGTCAAGTTCAAGTACCAGTGATGTAAGTGATCGTTTGTGCCAAGTTGTAGCACCACCAGCTAATCTAGTCGCTAAGAATAAACATTAGCTAGTTAGTTTTTTCAGCCTAGTTTGTTTGGCGAGAGCCCGCGACTTGTGTGTGCCTTGCATGTAGGCTGCATGGGCCTGTAGAACGATGTGACCACATCACATTAGCCCATGCATTTAGCTCGGGTGGTTTAGCACGACGCAAACTCGTGGGATGGCACGAGTTGTCAGGGTCGTGGCGTAGAGGTAGGAAACTACCGGCCACTCTGTTTCCCTTCTATACCCAATAAATAGAGAAAGAAAAAAAACAAGAAAAGTCGCACAGTTGAATGCGACGCAAAACCATCGTCTCCTCTAATCGTGAGTTGCGAGAGCATTAGTTCCCTGACACGCCATCGGCTCCCCCGCATGCCTGTGCTATTATGTTGGCATATGTTATATCGTGTGTCTACCCCCGATATATATGAGAGGCCTACGTTACAAGTGTAACACAACTCCTACCCCTGTCTACACACAGTCCAAAACCAAGTCCAATTATAACCTGCCTTGTACAATAATATTCGACACAACTCTAACAGTTCCTGTGTCTTCAGGTTGGATCCTTCTGATCTACACTCTTCATCGGCGGCGGTTTGTTGTTCTGGTGCGTTGGTTCTATGGGGCCTTAGCACGACGACTTTTCGACTATTTGCTACAACAAGGTTTTCCCGGCTCCGACAAAGGAGGGGCAATGACAGCGACGCGACTTCGGCTCACTTTAGTATTTGTAGTTGTCGCTAGGTAGTTTACGGATCTGAATGTAATTTTTATTATTTCTAGTGTCCGTTCTACTACCATGATTGAAGATGAATAGATTCGAAGTTTTTCACACAAAAAAAAAACAAATGCACTTTCTCCATATATTTTAATTGGGAAAAATATTTTTTTCGTCCCTTAACTTTTTTGAATGTATAGAAATGGTCCCTCAACTTCAAAACCTGCAAGTCTTACTACCTTAACTTTCAAAACCGGATAACTTTAGTCCCTCGTGCCGCTTCAGGTCGCTTCCCGCCGGCATGGAGTGGTTTATGATTCTTGCTATTGTTTGTCTTGCTTACATGTGTGCGTGAGTTGTAAGGAGCATTTTTAACTTCTAGGGGCATCTCTAGCAGACTCCATATATCGCGGTAAACTCTAAAATACTGCCGGTTTATAGTTTTGTGCGGAAAAAGTGGCCGGAACAGATACCTTAAACGCCCCTG
>NC_057812.1:655045995-655097145 GCF_018294505.1 Triticum aestivum
GAAAAGACAGGTTCCCCGCCCCGGGGGTGCCATGTATGGTGGAAAACCAGTTGGTGGGATGGACATTTCAACCCGCGCACGTTCCCCTCCCCCAATCCGCAGCCACCCGCACGCCGCTTTTGATTCCGGCCATATCCTATTAGGGAACGCAGTAATTTCAAAAAAAATCCTAAGCACACGCAAGATTCATCTAGGTGATGTATAGCAACAAGAGGGGAAGAGTATGTCTACGTACCCTCGTAGACCGAAAGTGGAAGCGTTATGACAAAGCGGTTGATGTAGTCGTACGTCTTCACGATCCGACCGATCTCAGCACCGAACGTACGGCACCTCCGTGTTCAGCACATGTTCAGCTCGATGACGTCCCTCATACTCTTGATCCTGGTAAATTCTAATTGACGTCGGAATTTCTTGGGAGTCTGTAATTAGTATAGGTATAGATATAGATATAGATAGATAGATGGGTTACATGAGTGGGCAAGCGATCAATGGGTCAAGCTAGAGTAAAAAGGAAAAGAGAAGGCACACTCGTAATAAGCAGCTATCTCGTGGCCGTATCCCGAAAGGGGTGCTCTAAGCAAGGTCCACGCGATGAGGAGTCCGCTAGAGATGCTCTAAACGATGAGATTAGCCAGCGGCACCCAGCACACGCGGTGTCCGTCGGCAATGACGCCGCTCCTCCCTGCCGAGGGGGCGAACAACTTGCGGTAATTCTGCTGTTCAAACCTAGCCTGGTACTAGCTCATCAATCCGCTTGTGTCTAAAGCAAGCTCTCCATGATGGACTGTTGAATGTTTAGCTAGCATGGCGCTTCTCACAATTTTTATGTAGGACATGAGCATCGAGTCCGGCAGCTACATGCCATTGCATGTAGCTGCCTTGCAGCGTGTCCAGCTGCATCTCCGGCCTCCGGGTTCTGTGGATGGCGCAGACAAAACTAGACCGTGGCCGACGCACACGTTCTTTTCCTTCGTTGCGAATAAAGTAGAAGAACCCAAGAAGAAGATCGGTAAGCTGCTCGCTGTACAAAGTCTAACTTTGACGAGTCCCTTGCCCACAGCCATGTGCTAGTGCTGCCAAGTAGCCATTACAAATCCTAGCACCTACATCAACTTTTACTAGCTTTTAGGGTATTGTGCTTGAGGTACTTTGAATTAACTACCATCTTTATTTGCCTACTCTCTACTTGCCCTTCTTATTTATACAAGTCTCCTCCTCCTTCCTCTAATCTTTAACCACATGGTAGTTCTAACACAGATACTTCAGTTGCTCAGCCTAGCCTAGTTTAATTGACAAACAAAATTATGAGAGTGGTGTCGCCAGTTCCTACTAGCTCGTTGCACTGTCCATTGCTTCTGCTTGGGAGACATTGGAACAACCACTGACGGAGGACTCCTTCCGGCTAGCCCTAGCTTGCTTCGGTGCAAAAATGATTTTATGGCTACGTTGCTACGGTGCTACACATCGCATATACGCTTCGTCTGTCGCGCTGGCTCTTCTCTTGGAAATCACTAACACAGAGAGGTCGTTCGCTAGTTATATCACTTATATGGGCCACGAAGCCAGCCTAGTTGGGCAGCGACTCGCGAAAGCACGCCGGCTCAATAAACCCGCTAGAGGCAGGAGCTAGTACACGAACGAAGAGGAGCAGCAAGTCTATCCTTTTCCTCCTCCAAAAAAAAGCAAGCCTATCATTTTTGTCTCAAGAAAAAAAAACGAAGAGAAGTAGCCAGCCTATCCTTTCCGCGATACCGCAGACGCAGCAAGAATCCTAGGCTAGCGCCACGGCCCACGGCGGCGGGGGCCATGACCAGACGTCTAGGTGGACGATGGGACGACGGCTGTGGGCGTCGAGCAATCGTGAGTCACACAAAATTTTGAGAATTTTTAAAATTGTGAATGAACGGCCATGCTGTAGTTAAATATATGGTGTCCACATCTCCTTTAGAACTTGAGAACTACTCACTCCGTTTTTATATATATTTTTAATATATTTCAATACAGCTATGTATACAGAGTAAAATGAGTGAATCTACACTTTAAAATATGTCTATATACATTTGTAGTTGAAGAAAGTCGGTACTTGGGCGTCCCGCGTCGTCCTCCCCCTAGGGCGACTCGGGCGGCCAGTAACCTAGCCGCCGCCACAAACTCCCTCCTCCTCTCCCTCTGCCGCCACCGGAAGACGCCGCCGGGCTATGCCCGGGGGCCGACGGCGGTGGCGGGGGATCTCATCTTTCGCGCGTCTCCGGGTGGGGCGGACTCCAAGGCGTGTGGTGGCGCGAACGATCTGGGATCTGCGGCGCGGCGGATGGCTGCAGGCGGCGGGAGGCCGGCCTATCCTCGGACGGCGACGGCTTGGCGCGGCGGAGGCCAGAGCTGCGGACGCTGTGGATGGCCCTTCGGGCGGCGGCGGCCGGCTTGGCTATGGTGGCGTGCATGCTGCCTTGAGATCGGCGACAACGGCGTGGAGGGCCTTGTGGTCTCGTCGGTGGCACCTCCGATCAGATCTGTTCTGACCAGTGCAGCAGGCGGTGGTGGTCATCTCTTCCGTCAGAGGTGGTCGGCCTGAGGCTGGGTGTTCCGTCATCTGGCACCAGTTGCGAGTCGGGAGACGTAGTTGCCGGTGAAAACCGAGCCGACGGCGGGCGATGGCGGCGTTCCACGTCGTTACCTTGATGAAGGCATCGTCATGTGACTATCGTCGACCCACTCGTATTGCTTCGGAGGAAACCCTAGGATCTGGTGTTCCATACCGGACGATGGCGGCACTGCGGTGTCGTTTCTCTCTTGGAAGCATCGTTTTGTGGAGCAGCGCTTGAAGTCAGAGGTAGGAGGTGGAGCAGCTTCGTCTTGCACGGAGCTTCGGTGGAGATGTCAACTCATGCCTGACCAATAGGTGCTACGCTTGGTCATGCCTGGTCGGCAGGTGCTACGCACGACAGATCCTCCAAGGGTTTCAAGCTGTGCCGGCTGGTGATACTTGGCAGCATGGCGCTGAGGTGTATCAGTGGCGACCGCGACGTGTTCAGCTGTTTGCGCGCGGGAAGGAGGTGCCGTTGGGCGCCGTGGTGGCATCGACGATAGCTGGACCAAGCAAGGTTGATGCATCAGTATAGTTCTGAAGATGGAGCGGTGGTAGTTGGCGGCGGCGGCCTCTGAGAGCACGCCAGACCAGTGTGTGCCCCAGACCCGGCAAGTGGCTAGGCTGGGGTCTCAGGTCTTAGATGTTAGGCTTGACTGCGATGTCTGTTTGGTATTAGGCACAGGCTATCTGCGCCCCTTCATCAACTGGATAGGTGTAGCGACAGTTTGTTTCTTAGACGGCGGCTTTAGTCTTACTATTGTATGGCTTTGTAAGGTCTTGTGAGAATAATTAATGAAGTGGCCATATGCATCGTCCAGATGCAGAGGCCGGGGGTCATCCTCCATTTCTAAAAAAGATCTATTACTTTGTAAGGTCTTGATAAATAATTAATAAAATGGTTTCATGCATCTGTCAGAAATATTATCACTTTTCTGACTAATCTAATCCACGAGTAAGCAGTAAACATGGCAAATATGATATGCATCTCATACCGATACCTAATCATGTGAGTATGTACAGTACATAGAACCGAAACATCTATGAACATCATATATACGGCTAGCACATGTACGAGTAAATGAGGGATGAACATATCATACCCTCTAGTTGGCCAGGCCAACACAGCGGCGGCAACAGCAACCTCGGCGCGCCGGACTCATCTCGTGTCGGTGACAAAACAGGCGGATCTCGGGTAGGGGGTCCCGAACTGTGCGTCTAAGGCGGATGGTAATAGGAGGCAGGGGACACGATATTTTACCCAGGTTTGGGCCCTCTTGATAGAGGTAAAACCCTACGTCCTGCTTGATTGTTCTTGATGATATGAGTATTACAAGAGTAGATCTATCACGAGATCAGAGAGGCTAAACCCTAGAAGCTAGCCTATGGTATGATTGTTTGTTGTCCTACGGACTAAAACCCTCTAGTTTATATAGACACCGGAGGGGGCTAGGGTTACACAAGGTCGGTTACAAAAGAGGAGATACGCATATCCGTATTGCTTAGCTTGCCTTCCACGCCAAGTAAAGTCCCAACCAGACACGAGATGCAGTCTTCAATCTTGTATCTTCATGGTCCAATAGTCCGGCCAAAGGATATAGGCCGGCTGTCCAGAGACCCCCCTAATCTAGGACTCCCTCAGTAGCCCCTGAACCAAGGCTTCAATGACGATGAGTCCGGCGCGCAGTGTTGTCTTCAGCATTGCAAGGTGGGTTCCTCCTCCGAATACACCATGGAAGAGTTTGAATGCAAGGATAGTGTCCGACCCTGTAAAATAAGTTCCACATGCCACCGTAGAGAGAATAATACTTACACAAATCCAATCTGCTGACATGTTTTGATAGTATGACATCACTTCATGGCCCGGTTATTATTTGAACCGCTTTTCTCAACCAGCTCCGCACACATCGCGAGGCGGTTTTCTCGATACGTCTTGTCAAAGCAGAGATCGTGTTCCCCTTATCACGGGATTCTCATTAATACGGACGTGGGTAACCCAACCGCGTCATCAATTACGGCGCCTGGGGAATAAGCGGTTTTGCTAGGCAAGTGGGGAGACTCATCGCCTCCTCCGCCCTTATAAAAGGGACAAAGATCTACTTTTTTCACCCATGCCTTCTTCCTTCTCGATTTCCCATTCTCGCACACTCTAGCTCTAGCGCCCAAGCTCGCGTCCTTCTTCTCAAACCACTCCAAGAATGTCTGGAGCAGGAGGCAAGTGGATGGCTTCCTCCGTCACGAAGGAAAACATCAAAAAGTTACGGGAGGCTGGATACCTACCTGTGAATATCGCGCACCGGCCGAATGCGGGGCAGATCGTCCCAATGCCCGAACCCCATGAGAGGGTAGTTTTTCTTTCCCATTTCATCCGCGGACTGGGATTTCCTCTTCACCCATTTTTCCGCGGGCTCATGTTCTACTACGGGCTGGATTTCCATGATTTGGCCCCCAACTTTATCCTCAACATCTTGGCGTTTATCGTCGTGTGCTAGGCCTTCCTCCGCATCAGGCCCCACTTCGGCCTATGGCTGAAAACCTTCAATGTCAAACCGAAGGTGGTGGGAGGCCAGCAAGCAGAATGCAGAGGCGCCATGGTGGGCAAGATGCCCAATGTCATCTGGCTCAAGGGTACCTACGTGGATACCGTAAAGGGGTGGCAATCGGGGTGGTTCTACATCACCGAGCCGCGCGACTCCAACTGGGTGGCGGCCCCCAAATTTCGATCCGGAATCCCCACTCGGCTCACCTCCTGGAAAAAGAAGGGCCTGTCCTAGGGTTCTCTGGTAGAGCTGACCAGACCCCAGACCTGCATTCAGAACATGACGAGCAAGAAAATCAAGCTCGTCAACATGGTCTAGGTCATGCTCCTCCGCCGGATCCTTCCATGCGAGAGAGCTCTATGACACGATGCACGAGGACGTCTGGAGGGTGCTGTTCAAGGGCGCCGAGATGCCTCCCTCCCTCACCGAGGACCGCGGACTCAGCGCAAAGCATCGTGCCCATTCGGTAGGCTTTTATATCTCTCAGGGTATTTATGTGCCCTGGTTTAGTTATGTGTTGGATCTAAGCTTTCATGTCATTAACAGGACAGGATAAAGATAGCGGAGCAGCTTGATTGACCAGCCCCCCTGCCCGAAGATCCTGCAAATGCTCTTCTAACGAAGATGCTGACTCCGGCGCCTTACAAGGTGCCGGAAAAGACGGCCAAGAAGAAGGCCGCGGGGACCCGAAAGGGACTCCGGCGCAAGATGGTTCTATCGGACTCATCGTCTGATGAGTCCAACGCACCCTCCTCCCACGGAAACGAGGAGGAGGAGAAAAGTTCTCCCCCCCTCCCCGCCGGGGGAGACAAGAAAAGGAAGGCCGACCCATCCGGGGAGGCCGAAGGGTCCAAGAAGGGAAAGACCCTCCCTCCGGACTGTGCGACGACGGCCGCCGACAGCGGCGACGAGTGGCTACCCAGGGACAAGCCCCTGGCGAAGTCGTAAGTGTCCGGACACCATAGTATTTCACGGTACGTTTTATTGTACTTCCTTTGCTCATGCCGAACCCGATTATGCAGTCCGGCCCGAGCTCGTCTCGACGTACCCTCGTCGAGCGGCTCTTTGGGCTCGTCGGATATGAACAGCGGTTCTCCTCCGACGGCTTCCACTCCACGCCCTACGGACAATGCCGAGGTGGTGTCTCAAGAGGCACCGTCCCAAGGGGAGGCAGTCCTGGGGGCGCCTCACGGCGACCTCCCGGACCCTGGGTACCAAGGGAGCGAGGCTCCTACGGGCTTCGAGTTCGGGCCCCAGCCGGACACTGTGCCGGAACCCTCGATGGTTCCGGACTCCGGCAGGCGGTCCCCCGTCAAGGGGGGCCAACCATCCGTGCCAGTGTCCTCTGTCCAACCAGAGGCACCGGACAACCTGCTGGAAGTGCTTCGCGGCGCTTCCATCGAAGAAGAGCACCACACTCTCATGAGTGCGGTGGTCGAGAAGGTTCAGTCCGCCAAAAACGGACTGACCGAAGCCTGCGCCAGCCTTCTAACAGGCTTTGAGGTGAGCAATAGATAGTAGCCCCTGATGCTTTGTTTGGCGTTCGCGAAGAAAAACCAAATAGAGGATCAAATGATAACTCAGGAGACTAATTAGAGTATGTCTATGTGTATGTGCAGGCTTCACTGCTAGCCGGTGCCGCACGTACTGCGGAGGTCGCTGCGCTAAAGCAGGACCTGAAGCGGTCCGAGGACGAGCTAGGCCCCACTACCTATTGATGATAGCTTTCCTGATGAACAATTAAATGTCATAAGTACATCTCGTAGTACCCCTTGGTATGCTGATTATGCTAATTACATAGTTGCTAAATTTATACCACCTAGCTTCACATACCAACAAAAGAAAAAGTTCTTCTATGATTTGAGACATTACTTTTGGGATGACCCACATCTTTATAAAGAAGGAGTAGATGGTGTTATTAGACGTTGTGTACCCGAGCATGAACAGGAATAGATCCTATGCAAGTGCCAATCTGAAACTTATGGAGGACACCACGCGGGAGATAGAACTGCACATAAGGTATTGCAATCAGGTTTTTATTGGCCTACTCTCTTCAAGGATGCCCATAAGTTTGTCCTATCTTGTGATGAATATCAAAGAATTGGTAATACTAGTAGACGTCAAGAAATGCCTATGAATTATTCACTTGTTATTGAACCGTTTGATGTTTGGGGATTTGATTATATGGGACCTTTTCCTGCCTCTAATGGATATACACATATCTTAGTTGCTATTGATTACATTACTAAGTGGGTAGAAGCTATTCCAACTAGTAGTGTTGATCATAACACTTCTATTAAAATGCTTAAAGAAGTTATTTTTCCTAGGTTTGGAGTCCCTAGATATTTAATAACTGATGGTGGTTCACATTTTATTCATGGTTCTTTCCGTAAAATGCTTGCTAAATATGACGTCAATCATAGAATTGCATCTCCGTATCACCCACAGTCTAGTGGTCAAGTAGAATTGAGTAATAGAGAACTCAAATTAATTTTGCAAAAGATTGTCAATAGGTCTAGAAAGAATTGGTCCAAGAAACTTGATGATGCATTATGGGCCTATAGAACTGCATATAGAAATCCTATGAGTATGTCTCCGTATAAAATGGTATATGGAAAAGCATGTCACTTACCTCTCGAACTAGAACATAAGGCATATTGGGCTATTAAAGAGCTGAACTATGATTTTAAACTTGCCGGTGAAAAGAGGTTATTTGATATTAGCTCACTTGATGAATGGAGAACCCAAGCTTATGAAAATGCCAAGTTGTTTAAAGAAAAGGTTAAAAGATGGCATGACAAAAGGATACAAAAGCGTGAGTTTAATTTAGGTGATTATGTACTGTTATACAACTCTCGTTTAAGATTTTTTGCAGGAAAACTTCTCTCTAAATGGGAATGCCCCTATGTTATCGAGGAGGTCTATCGTTCCGGTGCCATAAAAATCAACAACTTTGAAGGCACAAATCCGAAGGTGGTAAACGGTCAGAGAATTAAACATTATATCTCAGGTAATCCCATAAAAGTTGAAACCAATATTATTGAAACCGTAACCCCGGAGGAATACATAAGGGACACTTTCCAGAACGTTTCAAACTCCGAAAAGGAATAGGTATGTGGTACGGTAAGTAAACCGATTCCAAAACAATTTTTAAGGCAATATTTCTCTGTTTTGGAATATTTAGAAAAATAGAAAATTAAGTAGCAGTCCGGGAAGGACACAAGGGCCCCACGAGGGTGGAGGGAGCACTCCCTACCTCGTGAGCTCCTCGTGTGCCCTCCGGACTCCGTTTTCTTGCACGATACGTATTTTGGTCGATAAAAATTCATTATATATTCTCCCGAAGGTTTTGACTCCCGTATCACGCAAATATTCTCTGTTCTTGTTTCGAGCTGTTTTTTCTGACAGATCTAGATTATCATGACGTCCCCTAGTGGTTCCAAGGATAAGTTCTTCGAGAAGTTCATCAACCCTTACCTCGTGGAGGTGCTGCGACACCCTCAAACCATTGAGATGCGTGATGGGTTGCTGCACATCCACAATGCTGAGGGACCAAAGGGAACCGGAAGCGTGGAGACGAGGCTCGAAGCAATGGTGCAACAAGTTTTCAAGTGCCAAGGGATGGTGGAGCATGGAATCAACGCTAGCCACACGATGATCGCGGAGTTCACTAAAAACTACAAGCCGGATGCCAAGAACACCGAGGAGGCCATCTTAAAGCTACATGAGAAGATCGAGCATCTCCAAGCCCAAATCTATGACCTGCAAAACCAAAACTGTGAGTATGAATATAGATTCAAAAAGAATGAGTTTGGTTGCGGATTCGAGGATTCCAGAGACTCGATCATCCTTCTATGATGGTGAACCTATGCCTTGGAAGATGGATGACAAGCCCGCATCATCAACAACACCTCCACCTTCTTCACCAACCAAGGAGATATAATAACATGGGTATGGGAACTCCCCTTGGCAACTGCCAAGCTTGGGGGAGGTGCCCCGGTATCGTATCACAACCACAACTCCTATCTTTACCGTTTTCCTTAGTTCGATCCTATTAGTAGTATTTTGATCTAGTAGAATAAAGTTTATGGCATGATCTAGTTTTGAGTTTTGCCTTATGATCTCTCTATGTAATCGAGTCTGTGAGCTATATAATAAAGATTAGTGTTGAGTCAAGGGCTTGATTTTCTTGCTATGATCTTGGGTGAATAAAATAAAAGAGAAAAAGAATAAAAAGAAACAAAAGTTCATATTGATCTTATTGATAGTAATGACTTCACATAGAAAGAGTGTGATGATTAAAAGTTGTTGGGAGGTGGCAGACATAGCTTTGGTCATCGTTGCAATTAATAGGAAGTAATAAGTAAAGAGAGGTTTCACATATAAATATACTATTATTGACATCTTTTATGATTGGGAGCACTCATCAAAATATGACATGCTAAAGAGTTGATGTTAGACAAGGAAGACAATGTAATGGGTTATGTTTTCTTATATCTGAGATAAAGTATGTTGTCATGGATCATCCAACATGTTGAGCTTGCCTTTCCCCCTCATGCTAGCCAAATTCTCAGCACCAAGTAGAGATACTACGTGTGCTTCCAAATACCCTTAAACCAGTTTTGCCATGAGAGTCCACCATATCTACCTATGGATTGAGTAAGATCCTTCAATTAAGTTGTCATCAGTGCAAAGCAATACAAATTGCTCTAAATATGTATGATTAGTGTGGGAGAAATAAGCTTTATACGATCTTGTGATGTGGAAGTAACAGATTTTAATCTTTTTCTTATGTGCTTTGTGGATTTCATGTTGTCCTTTGAACTCTTCGCTTTGGAAATCATCGTTTGATTGTCACAGTTCATAAGGACAACCGAGACTAGTTTACCAACCACTTCCAAATCCATCAAAAGCTCTCTAATGCTGTGAGTTCTGCTTCCATGGTCGATCTCGTTAAGATCGTCTGCTTGCAAGACTTCCAAGAAACAACACCACCACCAAGTGTGAAGACATATCCACTTGTGGATTTCATCTGATTGGCATCAGATATCCAATTCGAATCACTATACCCCTCAAGTACCATCGGGTATCCAGAATAGTGAATTCCATAGTTCACAGTACCTTGCAAATAACGCATCACTCGCTTAATAGCATGCCAATGCACATCTCCTGGATTGAAAACAAATCGGCTCAGTTTGCACACAGCAAATGAGATGTCAGGACGAGTAGCACAAGCTGGGTACATGAGTGAACCAAGCACTTGAGAATATCTCAATTGATCTATAGCCGTGCCTTTGAACATTCGAATCCGCATGCTAGGATCATATGTTGTTGTAGAAGGTTTGCAGTCCGAATATCCAAAACGGCTCAGAATCTTCTCAACATAGTGGGATTGCAAAAGTGTAATTCCACGCTCAGTATTTCTTAACAACAAAGCCAGCAGATGTCAAAGTTATATTAACCTTGTCATGCAATTGCTTAGGCGTTTGTTTTAGGCCATACAAAGATTTCACTAGCTTGCATACCTTTCTTTTCTAACCATTTATTACAAAGCCATCTGGCTGTTGCATGTAAATTTCCTCATTCAGCTCTTCCGTCAAGGAAAGCCATCTTAATGTCCATCGGATGAACGAGAAGACCATGTGAGGCAGCCAAAGCAAGTAACACTCGAATGGTTGTCAGCCTAGCCACAGTTGACTAAGTATCGAAGAAATCCTCTTCTTCCTTTTTGGTATAACCTTTGGCCACATGGCTAGCCTTGTACTTCTCAACAGTACCATCGGGCCTAAGCTTCCTCTTGAACACCCACTTACATCCCAATGGTTGGCAACCATAAGGATGATCAGTGATCTCCCATGTGTCGTTACCCATGATGGAATCCATCTCACTACGGACCACATCCTTCCAGTAGTCAGCATCCAGAGATGCATAAGCTTCTAAAATGGAACTAGGAGTGTCATCATCCATGAGTTACATGAGGAAATAATCACCAAAAAACTTTGCAGTCCTTTGTCTCTTGCTCCTAACAGGAGCTTCCTCATCATCCTTCGTGAAAGTTTCATCACTTTTATGTTCACAGTATTCCATCGGAATGGAAGGTTCATGAGTCTCATCAGATTCCAGTCTAGAAGTTCTTTGCATATCTCTCATGAGGAAAATATCTTCAAAGAATGTAGCATCCTTAGACTCTATAATTGTACCGACCTTCTGGTCAGGTACCTCAGATTTCACTACTAGAAATCTATAGCCAACACTATTTTAGCGTAGCCCAAATTAACGCAGTCCATGGTCTTTGGTCCAAGCTTATGCTTTTTGAGGATCGGTACATTGACTTTCGCCAAACAGCCCCAAGTACGCAAGTAAGAGAGTGTTGTTATTTTCTTTTCCCATTGCTCATATGGAGTAGTCTCATTATCCTTCGCAGGAACTTTATTCAGGACATGACACGATGTCAATACAGCCTCCCCCCACTATGCCTTGGATAAACTCGATGTATCTAACATGGCGTTAGCCAAATCTGTTAGAGTATGTTTTTTCCATTTGGCAACCCCATTTGACTGGGATGAATAGGGAGGCATCCTCTCATAAATAACACCATGTTCCACATAGAATAAATCGAACTCACTAGAAAAGTACTCTCCACAACGATCAGACTGGACTAATTTTATTTTCTTCTGAAGTTGGTTCTCAACTTCAGCCTTATAGATATTAAATTAGTGTAGAGCCTCATCCTTTGTATTTAACAAATACACATAACAGAATCTACTGGAATCATCAATCAAAGTCCTGAAGTATTTCTTTCCACCTTTAGTCAACACACCATTCATCTCATAGAGATCTGAATGTGTGAGCTCTAGTGGTGCCAAGTGTCTCTCCTTCGCAGGCTTGTGAGGCTTACGAGGTTGCTTTGCTTGCACACACGCGTGGCACTTAGAGCCTTTGTCTAAAGTGAAACTCAGGATTAGATCCATCTTAGCTAGCCACGTCATACAACTGAAATTTATGTGACAAAGACGTGAATGCCAAACCTCACATTCGTTCACATTAGAATGAATTTGGTTCACGACTTTATTACAGAAATCCTCCAGGGAAAGGCGGAACAAGCCACGACAATCATATCGTTTTACAACAAATAGTCCATACCGAGATACGACTACTTTGTTAGACTCAAATACTAACTTAAACCCTTCTTTACATAGAAGGAAGCCACTAACGAGATTCTTCTTGATGGCAAGGACATGCTGCACGATCTTTCCTAAAGTAAACTTCACATCTACCGTGCCAACACCATGAACAAAAGCATGTGAGCCATTCCTCATAAGGACGGAACAATCTCGTGCGACCTGGTAAGAAGAAAACAAAGACACATCAGCAAACACATGAATATGGGCCCAGTGTCAACCCAGCAATCGGTGGATTGACAAACTGAAAGTACGTTAAACAGATTACCATACCCTGATGCCCCATCATTGTTGCTCAGAGTGACATTGACAGACTTGGCGTCATGTCCTGGATTCTTATACTTGTTTGGGCACTTGCTTGCCCAATGTTCCTCTGAACCACAAGTAAAGCAACCATCTCTCTTTTTGTCTTTCTTCTTACCCGTCTTCTTAAAGGTAGTATTTTGCTGGACAGAGTTCTTTCGCTTGAACTTGTGGAAGTTCTTCTGCACCACATTGGCGCTAGAAGAACCCTCTGCCCCTTTCACGTGTGAGTCCTTTGCTCTCGAGTTCTGCTCAACACTTAGATGACCGGTGACATCCTCAACAGAGAATTCACGTCTCAAGTGCTTGAGATAAGTAGCAAAGTTCCTCCATCCAGGAGGGAGTTTTGAAATAATGGAACCTGCGACAAACTTGTCCGGTAACTCACACTTCAGGAGCTCTAGCTCCTTAGCGATGCACTGTATCTCATGGGCCTAGTCCAATACAGAATGGTCATCAACCATTTTGTAATCATAGAACTGCTCCATAGCATACAACTCGCTCCCAGCATTAGTTGAAGCAAATATGCCCTAGAGGCAATAATAAAATTGTTATTTATATTTCCTTATATGATGATAAATGTTTATTATTCATTCTAGAATTGTATTAACCGGAAACTTAGTAAATGTGTGAATACATAGACAAACAAAGTGTCCTTAGTATGCCTCTACTTGACTAGCTTGTTAATCAAAGATGGTTAAGTTTCCTAGCCATGGACATGTGTTGTCATTTGATGAACGGGATCACGTCATTAGAGAATGATGTGATGGACAAGACCCATCCGTTAGCTTAGCATAATGATCGTTTAGTTTTATTGCTACTGCTTTCTTGATGACTTATACATGTTCCTCTGACTATGAGATTATGCAACTCCCGAATACCGGAGGAACACCTTGTGTGCTATCAAGCATCACAGCATAACTGGATGGTTATAAATATGCTCTACAGGTGTCTCCGATGGTGTTTGTTGAGTTGGCATAGATCAAGATTAGGATTTGTCACTCCATCTATCGGAGAGGTATCTCTGGGCCCTCTCGGTAATGCACATCACTATAAGCCTTGCAAGCAATGTGACTAATGAGTTAGTTGCGGGATGTTCCATTACGCAACGAGTAAAGAAACTTGCTGGTAACGAGATTGAACTAGGTACGATGATACTGACTATCGAATCTTGGGCAACTAACATACTGGTGACAAAGGGAACAACGTATGATGTTATGCGGTTTGACCGATAAAGATCTTCGTAGAATATGTAGGAACCAATATGAGTATCTAGGTTCCGCTATTGGTTATTGACCGGAGACATGTCTCGGTCATGTCTACATAGTTCTCGAACCCGTAGGGTCCGCACACTTAATGTTCGGTGACGATCGGTATTATGAGTTTATGTGTTTTGATGAACCGAAGGTAGTTCGGAGTCTGATATGTCTCCAACGTATCTATAATTTTTGATTGTTCCATGCTATTATATTATCTGTTTTGCATGTTTAATGGGCTTTAATATACCTTTCTATATTGTTTTTGGGACTAACCTACTAACCAAAGGCCCAATACAAATTGTTGTTTTTTTCCTATTTCAATGTTTCGCAGAAAAGAAATATCAAACGGAATCCAAACGGAATGAAACCTTCAGGAGAGTTATTTTTGGAACAAATGCAATCCAGGAGACTTGGAGTGGACTTCAAGGAAGAAACGAGGCGGCCACGAGGTAGGAGGGCGCGCCCAGGGGGGTAGGCGCGCCCCCACCCTCGTGGGCCCCACGTGGCTCCGCCGACCTACTTCTTTCGCCTATATATACTCATATACCTCGAAAACATCCGAGAGCACCAGAAACCCTATTTCCACTGCCACAACCTTCTGTACCCGTGAGATCCCATCTTGGGGAATTTTTCCGGCGCTCCGCCGGAAGGGGAATCGATCACGGAGGGCTTCTACATCAACACCATAGCCTCTCCTATGATGTGTGAGTAGTTTACCACAGACCTTCGGGTCCATAGTTATTAGCTAGATGGCTTCTTCTCTCTCTTTGGATCTTAGTACAAAGTTCTCCTCGATTCTCTTGGAGATCTATTCGATGTAATTCTTTTTGCGGTGCCGAGATCCGATGAATTGTGGTTTTATGATCAAGATTATCTATGAACAATATTTGATTCTTCTTTGAATTCTTTTATGCATGATTTAATATCTTTGCAAGTCTTTTCGAATTATCAGTTTGGTTTGTCCTACTAGATTGATCTTTCTTGCAATGGGAGAAGTGCTTAGCTTTGGGTTCAATCTTGTGGTGTCATTTCCCAGTGATAGCAGGGGCAGCAAGGCACGTATTGTATTGTTGCCATCGAGGATAAAAAGATGGGGTTTATATCGTATTGCTTGAGTTTATCCGGCTACATCATGTCATGTTGCCTAATGTCTTACTCTGTTCTTATGAACATAATACTCTAGATGCATGTTGGATAGCGGTCGATGTGTGGAGTAATAGTAGTAGATGCAGAATCGTTTTGGTCTACTTGTCGCGGACGTGATGCCTATATACATGATCATGCCTAGATATTCTCATAACTATGCGCTTTTCTATCAATTGCTCGATAGTAATTTGTTCATCCACAGTAGAATTTTCTATCTTGAGAGAAGCCACTAGTGAAACCTTTGCCCCCTGGGTCTATCTTCCATCATATTATTTTCCTATCCACTTGCTATTTCTCTCGTTGTTTATTTTGCAATCTTTATTTTCCAATCTATACAATAAAAATACCAAAAATGTTTATCTTATTATCTTTATCAGATCTCACTTTCATAAGTAACCGTGAAGGGATTGACAACCCCTTTATCGCGTCGATTGTGAGGTTCTTGTTTGTTTGTGCAGGTACTAGGGACTTGCGTGTTACTTCCTACTGGATTGATACCTTGGTTCTCAAAAACTAAGGGAAATACTTACGCTACTTTGCTGCATCACCCTTTTATCTTCAAGGGAAAACCAACGCATGCTCAAGAGGTAGCAGAGTCCCGGATTTGATCACGGACATGACGAGGAGTCTTGAAATGGTCGAGACATAAAGATTAATACATTGGAAGCCTATGTTTCGGCATCGGAATGGTTCCGGATGAGTTTGGGCATTTTCCGAAGTACTGGGAGGTTACGGGAATCCCCCGGGGAGTATATGGGCCTTATTGGGCTTTAGGGGAAAGAGAGAGGGGCCTTCCTTCTATTCTCTCCTTCCCTCCCTTCTCTCCTACTCCTACTTGGAAAGGGGGGAATCCTACTCTTGGTGGGAGTAGGACTTGATGTCTACTACACAACCATCTTCTTGTAGATGTTGTTGGGCCTCCAAGTGTAGAGGTTTGTAGGACAGTAGCAAATTTCCCTCAAGTGGATGACCTAAGGTTTATCAATCCGTGGGAGGCGTAGGATGAATATGGTCCCTCTCAAACAACCCTGCAACCAAATAACAAAGATTCTCTTGTGTCCCCAACACACCCAATACAATGGTAAATTGTATAGGTGCACTAGTTCGACAAAGAGATGGTGAACAAGTGCAATATGGATGGTAGATATAGGTTTTTGTAATCTCAAATTATAAAAACAGCAAGGTCACTAATGATAAAAGTGAGCATAAACGGTATCGCAATGCTACGAAACAAAGCCTAGGGTTCGTACTTTCACTAGTGCAAGTTCTCTCAATAATAATAACATAATTGGATCATATAACTATCCCTCAACATGCAACAAAGAGTCACTCCAAAGTCACTAATAGCAGAGAACAAACAAAGAGATTATGGTAGGGTATGAAACCACCTCAAAGTTATCCTTTCTGATCGATCTATTCCAGAGTTCGTACTAGAATAACACCTTAAGACACAAATAAACCAAAACCCTAATGTCACCTAGATACTCCAATGTCACCTCAAGTATCTGTGGGTATGATTATACGATATGCATCACACAATCTCAGATTCATCTATTCAACAAACACAAAGAACTTCAAAGAGTGCCCCAAAGTTTCTACCGGAGAGTCAAGACAAAAACGTGTGCCAACCCCTATGCATAAGTTCACGAGGTCACGAAACTCACAAGTTGATCACCAAAACATACATCAAGTGGATCACGTGATATCCCATTGTCACCACAGATAAGCACATGCAAGACATACATCAAGTGTTCTCAGATCCTTAAAGACTCAATCCGATAAGATAACTTCAAAGGGAAAACTCAATCATTACAAGAGAGTAGAGGGGGAGAAACATCATAAGATCCAACTATAATAGCAAAGCTCGTGATACATCAAGATTGTATCACCTCAAGAACACGAGAGAGAGAGAGAGAGTGAGTGAGAGAGAGATCAAACACATAGATACTGGTACATACCCTCAGCCACGAGGGTGGGCTACTCCCTCCTCCTCATGGAGAGCACCGAGATGATGAAGATGGACACCGGTGAGGGATCCCCCCTCCGACAGGGTGCCGGAATAGGGTCCCGATTGGTTTTTGGTGGCTACAGAGGCTTGCGGTGGCGGAACTGCCGATCTATTCTGTTTCTCGATGGTTTTAGGGTATATGGACATATATAGGCGAAAGAAGTCGGTCAGGGGAGCCACGAGGGGCTCACGAGGGTGGGGGCACACCTCCCTGCCTCGAGGCTTCCTCGAAGCTTCCTGACGTCTATTCCAAGTCTCCTGGATTGCTTCCGTTCCAAAAATAACTCTCCCGAAGGTTTCATTCCGTTTGGACTCAGTTTGATATTCCTTTTCTTCGAAACACTGAAATAGGAAAGAAACAGCAATTTGGGCTGGGCCTCCGGTTAATAGGTTAGTCCGAGAAATAATATAAAAGTGTTTAGTAAGCCCATAAACATCCAAAACAGATAATATAATAGCATGAATAAAAATTATAGATACATTGGAGACATATCAAGCATCCCCAAGCTTAACTCTTGCTCGTCCTCGAGTAGGTAAATGATAAAAACATAATTTTTGATGTGGAATGCTACCTACATAATCATCAATGTAATTTTCTTTATTGTCTCAAGAATATTCAGATCCATAAGATTCAAGACAAAAGTTTAATATTGACATAAAAATAATAATACTTCAAGCATACTAACAAAGTAATCATGTCTTCTCAAAGTAACATGGCCAAAGAATTATATCCCTACAAAATCATATAGTCTGGCTATGCTCTATCTTCATCACACAAAATATTTAAATCACGCACAACCCCGATGACAAGCCAAGCAATTGTTTTATACTTTTGATGTTCTCAAACTTTTTCAATCTTCACGCAATACATGAGCGTGAGCCATGGAGATAGCACTATGGTGGAATAGAATGGTGGTTGTGGAGAAGACAAAAAGGAGAAGATAGTCTCACATAAACTAGGCGTATCAACGGGCTATGAAGATGCCCATCAATAGATATCAATGTGAGTGAGTAGGGATTGCCATGCAACTGATGCACTAGAGCTATAAGCGTATGAAAGCTCAAAAAGAAACTAAGTGGGTGTGCATCCAACTCGCTTGCTCACGAAGACCTAGGGCATTTTGAGGAAGCCCATCATTGAAATATACAAGCCAAGTTCTATAATGAAAAATTCCCACTAGTATATGAAAGTGACAACATAGGAGACTCTCTATCATGAAGATCATGGTGCTACTTTGAAGCACAAGTGTGGAAAAGGATAGTAACATTGTCCCTTCTCTATTTTTCTCTCATTTTTTGGGCCTTCTTCCCCTTTTTTTTCTTTTGGCCTCTTTTTTTCGTCCAGAGTCTCATCCCGACTTGTGGGGGAATCATAGTCTCCATCATCCTTTCCTCACTAGGACAATGCTCTAGTAATGATGATCATCACACTTCTTTTTACTTAAAACTCAAGAATTACAACTCAATATTTAGAACAAAATATGACTCTATGTGAATGCCTCCGGCGGTGTACCGGGATGTGCAATGACTCATGAGTGACATGTATGAAAGAATTATGAATGGTGGCTTTGCCACAAATACGATTTCAACTACATGGTCATGCAAAGCAATATGACAATGATGGAGCGTGTCATAATAAACGGAACGGTGGAAAGTTGCATGGCAATATATCTCGGAATGGCTATGGAAATGCCATAATAGGTAGGTATGGTGGCTGTTTTGAGGAAGGTAAATGGTGGGTTTATGGTACTGGCAAAAGTTGTGCGGTACTAGAGAGGCTAGCAATGGTGGAAGGGTGAGAGTGTGTATAACCCATGGACTCAACATTAGTCATAAAGAACTCACATACTTATTGCAAAAATCATTTAGTTATCGAAACAAAGTACTACGCGCATGCTCCTAGGGGGATAGATTGGTAGGAAAAGACCATCGCTCGTCCCCAACCGCCACTCATAAGGAAGACAATCAATAAATAAATCATGCTCCGACTTCATCACATAACGGTTCACCATACGTGCATGCTACGGGAATCACAAACTTTAACACAAGTATCTCTCAAATTCACAACTACTCAACTAGCATGACTCTAATATCACCATCTCCATATCTCAAAACAATTATCAAATATCAAACTTCTCATAGTATTCAATGCACTTATATGAAAGTTTTTATTATGCCTAAAAGCAAATTACCATGCTATTCCAAAGGACTCTCAAAATAATATAAGTGAAGCATGAGAGATCAATTATTTCTATAAAATAAAACCACCACCATGCTCTAAAAGATATAAAGCACTAGAGCTAAAACTATATAGCTCAAAAGATATAAGTGAAGCACATGAATGAATAACAAACTACTCCGAAAGATATAAGTGAAGATCAATGAGTAGTTAAATAATTATTTAGCTATGTGAAGACTCTCCCATTTGATAATTTCAGATCTTGATACGTTATTAAAACAGCAAGCAAAACAAAATAAAATGACATCTAAGAATAGCAAACATCATGTAAAGAAGCAAAAACTTAGGATCAATCGATACTAACTGATAGTTGTTGAAGAAGAAAGGTGGGATGCCAACCGGGGCATCCCCAAGCTTAGACGCTTGAGACTTCTTGAAATATTATCTTGGGATGCCTTGGGAATCCCCAAGCTTGAGCTTTTGTGTCTCCTTAATTCATCTCATATCACGATCTCCCTAAATCTCAAAAGCTTCATCCACACAAAACTCAACAAGGACTCGTGAGATAAGTTAGTATAAACCAATGCAAAAACCATATCATACCCTTCTCTAGGAAATAACTAAAATTATTAATTAACATTGCATACTAAATGCCTCCGCATATTTAATATTGCTATCCTCAAATAGAATCATTAAGCAAGCAAACATATGCAAACAATGCAAACATAACAGCAATCTGCCTAAACAGGACAGTCTGTGAAGAATGCAGCAAGATCCATACTTCCCTAGCTCCAAAAATTATTAAAGAAAATCCCCAATGTAGTAAATTTATCAGATATTATTATGCAAAAGGTTTCAACATTTTATCACATTCTGACTTTTCTAGGGAATTTTTGCAACAGTGGTAAACTTTCTGTTTTCAAACAGCAACATGTAGACTTGTAAAATAGGCAGAGTAAAGGCCATCAATGCCACTTTTATTGAAATAAAAGATGCAAAACATTGTTCTAAATAAAATAAAGCAAATCCTAACAAAATAAATTGACACTCCAAGCAAAACACATATCATGTTGTGAATAAAAATATAGCTCCAAGTAAAGTTACCGATGAACGAAGACAAAAGAGGGGATGCCTTCTTGGGCATCCCCAAGCTTAGGCTCTCGGTTGTCCTTGAATATTACCTTGGGGTTCCTTGGGAATCCCCAAGCTTAGGCTCCTTGACACTCCTTATTCCATAGTCCATCGAATCTTTACCCAAAACTTGAAAACTTCACAACACAAAACTTAACAGAAAACTCGTGAGCTCCGTTAGTAAAAGAAAACAAACCACCACTTCAAGGTAATGTAATGAACTCATTATTTATTTATATTGGTGTTAAACCTAATGTATTCCAACTTTTCTATGGTTCATAAACTCTATTACTAGCCATAGATTCATCAAAATAAGCAAACAACACACGAAAAACAGAATCTGTCAAAAACAGAACAGTATGTAGTAATCTGTAGGTTTCGAATACTTCTGAAACCACAAAAATTCTAAAATAAATTGATGGACGTTAGGAATTTATATATTAATCATCTTCAAAAAGAATTAACTAAATAGAACTCTCCATTAAAACATAGAAGCAAATCTCATGAGCGCTAAAGTTTCTGTTTTTTACAGCAAGATCGCAAAGACTTTCCCCAAGTCTTCCCAAAGGTTCTACTTGGCACAAACACTAATTAAAAGCATAAAACCACATCTAAACAGAGGCTAGATGAATTATTTATTACTAAACAGGAACAAAAAGCAAGGAACAAAAATAAAATTGGGTTGCCTCCCAACAAGCGCTATCGTTTAACGCCCCTAGCTAGACATGATGATTTCAATGATGCTCACATAAAAGATAAGAATTGAAATATAAAGAGAGCATCGTGAAGAATATGACTAGCACATTTAAGTCTAACCTAGTTCCTATACATAGGTATTTTTTTAGCAAACAACTTGTGGGAACAAGAATCAACTTGCATAGGAAGGTAAAACAAGCATAAACTTTAAAACTTTAAGCACATAGAGAGGAAACTTGATATTATTGCAATTCCTATACGCATATATTCCTCCCTCAGAATAAATTTCAGTAGCATCATGAAGGAATTCAACAATATAACCATCACATAAAGCATTCTTTTCATGATAACAAGCATAGAAATTGTATTACTCTCCACACAAGGAAAATTCTTCTCATTCGGAGTAGTGGGAGTATCATAAGAGACTTGAATACTATAAATTGTTTCCACATTAAAAGAGTAATGTTCAGAAAAAGGGTAATCATAATCATGAAAAGTTTTAATATAATCATCAATAATTTTATAGCATACGTATCATCATAATAATTATCATAGATAGCAACTTTGTTCACATAATCAATTCGAACCTCTTCCAAAATAGTGGATTCATCACTAAATAAAGTCATGACCTCTCCAAATCCACTTTCATAATTATCACAATAAGATTCAACACCCTCCAAAATAGTGGGATCATTACTTCCTAAATTTGACACTCTTCCAAACCCACTTTCATCAATATAATCATCATAAATAGGAGGCATGCTATCATCAAAATAAATTTGCTCATCAAAACTTCGGAGACAAAAAATATCATATTCATCAAACATAGCTTCCCCAAGCGTGTGGCTTTGCATATCATTAGCATCATGGATATTCAAGGAATTCATACTGACAACATTGCAATCATGCTCATCATCCAAAGATTTAGTGCCAAACATTCTAATGCATTCTTCTTCTAACACTTTGGCACAATTATCAGAATCCTTATTTTCATGAAAGATATTAAAAAGATGAAACATATGAGGTACCCTTAATTCCATTTTTTGTAGTTTTCTTTTATAGACTAAACTAGTGATAAAACAAGAAACTAAAAGATTTACTTTCAAGATCTAAAGATATACCTTTAAGCGCTAACCTCCCCGGCAATGGCGCCAGAAAAGAGTTTGATGTCTACTACACAACTTTCTAATGTAGACGTTACTGGGCCTCCAAGTGCAGAGGTTTGTAGGACAGTAGAAAATTTCCCTCAAGTGGATGACCTAAGGTTTATCAATACATGGGAGGCGTAGGATGAAGATGGTCTCTCTCAAACAACCCTGCAACCAAATAACAAAGAGTCTCTTGTGTCCCCAACAGGCCCCATACAATGGTAAATTGTATAGATGCACTAGTTGATACAAATGCAACATGGATGGTAGATATAGGTTTTTGTAATCTGAAATTATAAAAACAGCAAGGTAACTAATGATAAAAGTGAGTGTAAACGGTATTGCAATGCTAGGAAACAAGGCCTAAGGTTCATACTTTCACTAGTGCAAGTTCTCTCAACAATAATAACATAATTGGATCATATAACTATCCCTCAACATGCAACAAAGAGTCACTCCAAAGTCACTAATAGCAGAGAACAAACGAAGAGATTATGGTAGGGCACGAAACCACCTGAAAGTTATCCTTTCTAATCGATCTATTCAAGAGTTCGTACTAGAATAACACCTTATGAGACAAATCAACCAAAACCCTAATGCCACCTAGATACTCCAATGTCACCTCAAGTATCTGTGGGTATGATTATACGGTATGCATCACACAATCTCAGATTCATCTATTCAACCAACACAAAGAACTTCAAAGAGTGCCCCAAAGTTTCTACCGGAGAGTCAAGACGAAAACGTGTGCCAACCCCTATGCATAAGTTCACGAGGTCACGGAACTCGCAAGTTGATCACCAAAACATACATCAAGTGGATCACGTGATATCCCATTGTCACCACAGATAAGCACATGCAAGACATACATCAAGTGTTCCCAAATACTTAAAGACTCAATCCGATAAGATAACTTCAAAGGGAAAACTCAATCCATTACAAGAGAGTAGAGGGGGAGAAACATCATAAGATCCAACTATAATAGCAAAGCTCGTGATACATCAAGATTGTATCACCTCAAGAACACGAGAGAGAGAGAGAGAGAGAGAGAGAGAGATCAAACACATAGCTACTGGTACATACCCTCAGCCCCGAGGATGAACTACTCCCTCCTCGTCATGGAGAGCGCTGGGATGATGAAGATGGCCACCGGTGAGGGATCCCCCCCCTCCGGCAGGGTGCCGGAACAGGGTCCCGATTGGTTTTTGGTGGCTACAGAGGCTTGCGGCGGCGGAACTCTCGATCTATTCTATTCCTCGATGTTTTTAGGGTATATGGAGGTATATAGGCGAAAGAAGTCTGTCAGGGGAGCCACGAGGGGCCCACGAGGGTGGGGGGCACGCCCAGGGTGGTAGGACGCGCCTCCCTGCCTCGTGGCTTCCTCAAAGCTTCCCTCACGTCTACTCCAAGTCTCCTGGATTGCTTCCATTCCAAAAGTAACTCTCCCGAAGGTTTCATTCCGTTTGGACTCCGTTTGATATTCCTTTTCTTCGAAACACTGAAATAGGCAAGAAAACAACAATTTGGGTTGGGCCTCCGGTTAATAGGTTAGTCCCAAAAATAATATAAGTGTTTGGTAAAGCCCTTAAACATCCAAAACAGATAATATAATAGCATGAAACAATCAAAAATTATAGATACTATGGAGACGTATCAGGACTCCCTAGGGTGCGCCATAGTAGAGGGCCGGCCCTCCCCCTCCTCCACTCCTTTATATACGGGGGAGGGCGGCACCCCATGAACACACAAGTTGATCATTGATCCCTTAGCCGTGTGCGGTGCCCCCCTCCACCATAATCCACCTCGGTCATATCATAGCGGTGCTTAGGCGAAGCCTTGTTATGGTAGCATCATCATCACCGTCATCACGCCGTCGTGCTGACGAAGCTCTCCCTTGACACTCGGCTGGATCATGAGTTCGTGGGACGTCACCGAGACGAACGTGTGCAGATCGCGGAGGTGTCGTACTTTCGGTACTAGGATTGGTCCATCGTGAATACATACGACTACATCAACCGCATTGTCATAATGATTCCACTTATGGTATACGAGGGTACGTGGACAACACTCTCCCCTCTCGTTGCTATGCATCACCATGATCTTGCGTGTTCGTAGGAATTTTTTTGAAATTACTGCGTTCCCCAACAGTAGTTGCGCCGAACTTAGCTTCGAGCGCATCCCAAAAGTTTTTGGCAACACGCATATGGAGATACGCGTCGACTAGCTTGTCTCCGATCACAGTAAGAATGGCTCCCACAAAGATGGTGGTTGCCTCCCTAAATGCATTCTCCTATTCAGGAGCAATCGTTACCATGGGAGACACACCACCAACCCAGAACACGTTCATTGTTGTGAGCCACAAGGTAGTCCTCGTTTGCCAATGCTTAAAATGCGTCCCGATAAACTTTTTCGGTTTTAGTGTAGCGGTGAAACCATGAGTTGAAAAGTGCCTAAAATAAGGTTTTTGGATTTTTGGAAATATTAGCACTTTTCCGACTAATCTAATCCACGAGTGTCGGGGATATACCCCGTGGTATGACCCGACTGGAATGACCTGCCCGGATCTCTCCACTCACCGATGACCCGGCCGAGCCAGGTGACTCATTGGTGACCCAGCAAGCAGATCAGAGGAGCGATAAGACCCGCAGGCCCAGAAGGCGGTTCATGGAAGGTCGGCTTGTGTTATGGTGGGTCGGCATAAGATGAAAGGCATCAGGAATATTCCCTTACAAAGGAAGCAAGAATAGGACTCCACGTGTAATAGAGAAGTCCTAGTCCTACTAGGACTCCACATGTAACCCGCCCCTCCAACTTATATAAGGAGGGCCAGGGAACCCCAAGAGGGACAATTTTCACCAGTTGGACAAGTTAGGGTTAGACAGACAAGTCTATAGCTCTTGAGATAGGGCACCCTTGTAACCGTGATCATCATCATCAATATCAATGAAGCAAGATGTAGGCTTTTACCTCCACCGTGAGGGGCCGAACCTGGGTAAAAACCTTGCGTCGGTCGCCCTGATCAACCCCTCTCAAGCTACCACATAGATGCGTTAGCCTCACGACTAAGTCCTGACACTAAGGACATCTGCCGTGACAAATCCACGACAACGAGTAAGCAGTAAACATGGAAAATATGGTATGCATCTCATACCGATACCTAAGCGTGTGAGAGTGTACAGTACATAGAACTGAAACATCTACGAACATCATATATACGGCTAGCACATGTATGAGTAAACGAGGGATGAACAGATCATACCCCCCGGTTGGCCAGGCCAACGCGGCGGCGGCAGTAGTAGCCTGAGTGTCGTCTGTGGCCTTCTTCTTGGCTGTGGCGTCTTCGACCATGGTGTCGATGTAGGGGAAGTACTGGAAGCAGAGGCAGACAGAGACGGTGACAGATTGGGAGCAGTCGCTCGAGACGCTCCTCAAGCACCTTATGGTCGTTCTCCAGGAAGGATCTTGAATGACAGTGTTCCGGAGGCACCTGCTCTCCCGACCAACCGTGCATGCGGACATCAGGATGCGATCGCCGAAAGAAGCATAGAGAGAGGAATAATAGATGACGGCTAGGGTTGTGCGAGAGGGAGTGAGTGAACTCAGTTAGGGTTCAGTCCACTAGCCAGTACCTTCTTATATAGGTTGTCGGGTAGATGGGCCTGGGCTCAGGCCCATCACCGAGTCTGCGAACAGCCCACGGTCCAAGATTAATTAATCATTACTGACCGACAAAAATAAGCTTCGACTCAGCTCATTCCTACAACACGCGACGCGCGCACGCGCGCGTCAATGACGAGGCAAGGCGGGTGGTGGAGGAGGAGGAGCGCTCTTGCACAACTCCTATTCCCAAGCTCCCAATAGCAAGTGGTGGAGCAGCCCTTATGAAGAAGTCTCACTCTTCTTACTGTAGCGGTATGGTACTAAATTTCCCACACTTCCCACCACTTGCCATACACATGCATGGGCCTTAGATATTAACTAGGGACTATTGTCTTATATGGGCCTAAACCCATCCATAATCCATCAGCATCGCCCTGATGCAGAGGCCGGGGTTCATCCTCTTTCAAAACTAGTTAACAAGACTTGATTTTCATTAGAATCTAGTGATAGTTTATGGGGATGCTAAGGTGGAACGGAAGCCTAGCTTCCTCATTCAGCTATCCAATGTCATTAGGAGGTCTCAGTTTCCACTAGTTGTTGTTGTTAGGGATTTTAACATGTCTAGGATGGACAGCGACAAGAATAAACCTAGGTCTTGAATAGATGTAGCATTTTATTTAACTCGGATTTCACAAGGTGACCTCAGGGATATAGTTGGTCTAGGTGATACTAAAATACTTCATGGTATTGCTGGTCGTTCTTTTTTCAGGGATTGCAAGGAAGGACCAAAACAAGCTTGGTAACAATCAGATCTGTGAAGATAGTTGAATGGTACTTCATAAGTGGTTTGGAAGCAGAACCAGGTCAGGGGAGATGAACGAGGAAGATAACATATTGAAAGAGTACTCTCCCGCCTTGAAATATGAGGCGCAATTTGATTTGTATTGCTTGATTCGTCGGATATTCTTTCATTGCCTGTCTGTTGATTGATATGATGACGACTGGATATAGGACTAGACTTCTAAGTAATGATTCAAAGGATATATGCCATGTGCCAATGTGTCTTCTGAATGTGAGTATCAAGGTTTTTACGAAAGTGGCCACTAATAGATTGACACAAATTGCCCATTCGGTGGTGCAACCTAGTCAGACTGCTTTCATGCCTGGAAGACATATCCTAGGAGGTTGTTGTCTTACATGAAACTCTACATGAAATTCATTCGAAGAAACTAGATGGGGTAATCTTCAAAGTGGATTTTGAGAAGGCATATGATAAGGTCAAATGTCCATTCCTGTAGTAGGCCATGCGCATGAAGGGTTTTAATGGAGCATGGAGGGATCAGGTGGATTCTTTTGTCCAAAAAGGTAGTGTCGGGATTAAGGTGAATGATGACATTGGTCATTATTTCTAGACGCATAAAGGCCTACGACAAGGTGACCCAATGTATCCTATTCTTTTCAACGTTGTGGCAGACATGTTGACAGTGCTCCTAGGTCGGGCCAAGGAGAAAGGCCACGGTGGTCTTGTTCCCCATTTGCTGGATGGGGGCGTTTCTATCCTACAATATGCTGATGACACTATCCTATTTCATGGAGCATGACCTTGCAAAAGCGAGGAATATGAAATTAGTGTTATGCCTTTTTGAACAATTGTCCAAGCTGAAAATTAACTTTCATAAGAGTGAATTGTTCTGCTTTGGGTACCTAAAGGGGTACGAAAAAGACTAGACTTCTATCGACCTCGATTTTTCTGGCAGTCCGACGAGGTTAAGACAAAATATCGACTGGCAAGATGGGATATATATTGTCGACCCAAAGACCAGGGGGTCTTGGGATTGAGAACCTCGAGAGTAGAAACAAGTGTCTGTTGAGCAAATGGCTCTATAGGTTATCTTTGGAATCAGATGGCATGTGGGCACAAATTCTACGAAATAAATACCTGCAATCTAAAACTCTGGCTTAGCTTACGGTAAGACCTAATGATTCACCATTTTGGAAGGGGCTCATGAGAACAAAAAAGAGTTTCTTCCATAGGGTAAGTTTCGTTGTCGGAGACGGAACGACAACAAGGTTTTGGGAGGATACTTTGTTAGGGGACACACAGTTATCCCTGCAGTATCCTACCTTGTATAATATTGTGCAACGTAAGGAGGATTATGTAGCAGCAGTATTGCAGACGGTACCTTTGAATATCCAGTTTCGGAGGGCTTTAGTAGGGGAACGATGGAACTCATGGTTGCACCTGGTGCGGAGGTTGATGGACGTTCACCTCTCCGACCAAGTAGACAACGTGAAGTGGAAACTAACAACAAACGGAGTGTTTTGAGTTAAATCTATATACTTAGATCTTATTAATTCTGACACAATCCCAAGAGCGATACACATTTGGATTGTAAAGGTTCCCTTACGCATAAATTTTTTTCATGTGGTTTTTCCACAAACAGGTGATCCTTACCAAAAATAACTTACTCAAACGACGATGGGTCGGAAGTCCACGATGTTGTTTTTGTGTTCGTGACGAAACAATCCAACATTTATTTATTGATTGTCCTTTAGCGAAGTTACTTTGGCGATCTATTCATATAGCATTTAACATCATGCCGCCGGATAGCATAGATGTGTTATTTGGGACGTGGTTAAATGGGTTACAACCTGAGGTTGCGTCAATTATTCGGATTGGAATACGTGCACTTCTCTGGGCTATATGGAACTGCAAGAATGATATGATTTTTAACTGATTACATATTTCAAACTTTTTGCATGTTATTTTCAGAGCTACGGCATGGATCCGTACGTGCTTGCTACTCACTCCTATGGGCTCTAGGGGGCATTTGGTTATTGGGTGTAACCGATGGAAGATGATAGCATGGGCTATCTTCAACCGGTTTGAATGGTGGTCACATAATATGATAGGTCTTTAATGTCCTCTCATCCAGCCGGTTATGGCTATGATTTATGTGCTTAGCCTTTGTTTGATTTTGTGCTCCCTTTGTGAGTTGTACTCCGGATTACAGACTTTGGGTTTTGCTGGGCTTGTTCGATAATATGGCCGCATGCATCTTTCGGATGTAGAGGCCGGGGATAACCTCCTTTTCTAAAAAAAAATGTGTCATGTGCCATGTAGTGTTGCAAAGTAGCTATTGCAAATCCCAGTGCCCACCTTGATTTTTATTCGCTTTAAGGACCCATATGCTTTAAGTGTGAATAAATCACTTGTCGACCCACCACTGCGTCACCTCAGCTGCCTGCCTACCTACGTGGCATCGTAGGCGTCGCTGGCCAGGGCGCGTGTCGACACAAGAAGGAGCGGCGACGGACGAGACATGTTTCTCCCCCGTCCCCGATAAAGCAAGGACACCTAAGCAAGACGTATTAAATACGCCTTGTCATGTAATGTGAGGGATAGCCTCGCATCACTGTACCCTTCCCACCTTTTGTGTGCCACTGTGGCAACTCCTTTTTCTATAAAAGGAGGTCCGAGGCGACCAGAGGAAGGATTCGGCTTTTTGGAGCTCCTCACGCCCCATAGCTAGCTCAAGAACACAGATATACAATCCACCAAAGCAAGAGTAGGGTTTTTACGCATTCTCGCGGCCCGAATCTGGATAAACGAACCGTGTGCTATCTGTTTGATCCGCTCTTCTCACGACCCCGCGCCCCGCTAACCACAATAGGAATTCTTATGATCCCATAGATGTCATTTCCACCGACATCACTCATCTTTATTTGCATACCCTGTACTCGGCTTTCTTATTTATAAAAGTCTTCTTGTCCTCTCCTCTAGTCTTCAGCCACATGGTAGATCTAACACAGATACTTCAGTTGCTCAGTCTATATATGTAGCCTAGTTTGACAGAAAACAAAAATTATGAGAGTGGTGTTACGATTTCCTACCTTGTCGGTACATCCATTAATTTGGCTCGGGAGACATGGGGAAAAGCAGAGGTGCAGTGATGGATACCCGCACTTAGCTTGGAGAACAGATGGGTAAATCGGCTCTTGAGACCGAGGTCATAGTAAGAGAAATTGCATGCTCATGGGTCTTACTTTTGTCTCAATACTTAGTGACCTCTATTCAGTTAATTTCTAGCTACCTTTTAGTATGATGGTGATCAACTGCCTTTCAGATGAATCGCATTCTGCATTCGCCATAGAAGTTTATTAAATCAGGACAGGTCCAAAGTAGAGCCAGTAGAACAAGCCAGTAATGAAGTGTATGTGCATCCTGCCTGCTCCTGCAAAATGGGCAGATAAATAGAACGGGAAACAAGAGGTAATTGGTGAATGTTGCAGAACAGGTTACTAAAATAAACTATATATACCTGAAGAGGAAAATGTAATGCTTCTTGTTCTTCTTCAGAAGTCAAAACGCATCGCTCACCTACCAAGCAGCTAAAAGAGCTCGTTTGCAGTGTTAGAATATAAACGTGTTTCCTTGGAGATAAGGAGAGATGGAGATAGAATTAGTTTTGATATACTATGACTTATCTTATACTCCAAGTCTCACCGCACGTTGTACTCTATATATACCCTACAAGGGTCGGATCAATAACACAACACAATATTCATTTATCCTATAATTTTCCACATGGTATTAGAACGGTTAGTCTCACGATGCCGATCCTAGGTTTTCTTCACCACTTCTGCAACGCGCCGCCCCTGGAGAGATTAATCTCCTTTCCCCGGAGGTGCGGCACCCGGTCGATCAAAATATCAGGTCGGTTCCATAGTTCAGACCAAATCAATTAGATCAATTCCAATTTTCGAAATTCCAGTAGATTAGTTCTTTTAGCCAGCACATAAACTCAATCGGGCCCTCCAATCTTTGTGAAAAATCAGTGCAGATCCATTGTTGCTTGCAAGATCGAAAGCTCTCCAAGCCATCGGGCCGCGCTATGCATGCAAGCAGCGGCTCCGGTTCCACGGGCGATGACGGCGGTCACCGGTCGGCCACGTAGGATTACGTCGACACCAGGCGGGCAACAGGTCTGCGGCCCAATCTACATCGTCTCGCGTCGCCGAGACTCGCGTCAAGATGGCTTCATGGAGCGCAACTTCATCGATCCGCGTCTAGATAGCCCCAGCCTCCAAGCTAGTCATAGTTGTGCTCCAAGCTGTGCTCCCGGCTAGTCATAGTGGGAGTAACTTAGCTACTCCCTCCTTTCCGGTTTATAAGGCTCAATTCAAAATTCTCACCAACCAAGGTAGATGGTGAGTGGTGGAATAATTTTTGTAATTTGCAAAAGCACCCAATTAATGCTCTTGTTTTTCTCAAAAAAATATGTTTATCAATTCATTAATTGCAAAGCATGCATGCATAAATTACATGCATTGGTCAATTTTCTCTTAGTACTTGCATGCAATGATTTAATGCACCTTTGAATCTGAACATGTGAAGGAAAATAACCAAATTAAGCCTTATGAAATGAAAAAACTAAAATTTTAAGATAAACCCTATAAACCGGAAAGGAGGCAGTAGTAACATAGCGCACTCCAAAAAATGTTACTTATGTGACAAGTAATTAATGAGAGATGGTAACATAATATGTTACTCACTTCTTTCCAGTTTATAAGGCTCAATTCAAAAATCTCATCAACCAAGGTAGATGATGAGTGGTGGAATATTTTTTATAGTTTGCAAAAACATCTAATTAATGCTCTTGTTTTCCTCAAAAAATAATATTTACGAATGCATTAATTGCAATGCATGCATGCATAAAGTGCATGCATTAATTAGTTTTCTCTTAATACTTGCATGCAATGATTTAATGCACCTTAAAGTCTGAACATGTGATGGAAAATAACCAAATTGAGCCTTATAAAATGGAAAAGCTAAAATTTTGAGATAAGCCCTATAAGACTGGTCATAGTGGGAGTAACTTAGTGAGTAACATAACGCACTCCAAGAAATTTTTGCTTATGTGGCAAGTAGTTAATGAGAAGTAGTAACATAATATGTTATTGTAACATAGCGCTTTCCAATATAAGATGACTCTACAAGCTAATAAATGAAGCCATCTATGACACTACTACTATATTACTTTGCACTATCAAGATAGTAACTTAGACTAGTGTCATATGCATGACACTAGTATAAGTTACTCCCCATTATGACCAGTCTAAACCGGAAAGGAGGGAATACTGTAACATAGCGTTTTCTAAGACAAAATGAGTATACAAATTAATAAATGAAGCCATCTAAGATATTATTATTATGTTATTTTGTATTATGAAGATAGTAACTTAGGCTAGTGTCATATACATGACACTAGTCTAACTTACTCTCCACTATGACCAGCCTAATGCGCAAAACTGAAGGTCACGGGGTCTTGACGGGATTGACTCGGGTGACCATCAGCAGTCTCCATCAACCACGAAGGTCCCGTATGTTCTCTGGATGCACCGATGAGCCGTCAAGCAGCAGCCCTCCGGCGCACATCTACTCCAACACGGTTGCGGCTAATACATGCAAAAGCCATGGCAGGCCAGGCATGCACGGGCTGCTAAGCACTAGCGGATGCATGCATAAGCAGGTACATCGAGCTTCAGGCTTCCGCGACACGACGTGCACCGGAGCCGATACGAGGACCACTTCTGCAAATGCAGACGCGTCGACACGATCATCGCGATCTGATCTGCCGTAGGTACGAGCCTTCTCCAAGCCCGCTACGCCGACTCCAACACCAGCCAAGGATCTTCAGCCATCTGCGCCGAGGACATCTGCATCATCGACGTCTTCACCGAGCCACCTCGCGGCGCGAGATACCGGGAGGGTCTTGTTGACTTCCGGCATGCGCATGGACGCGATCTTCACCAAGCCGACTCTATTGACGTCCTGCGCACACATCTGTGCGCCGGCATGTCATCTACATCAAGGCGAACGACCACACTGACCGATCTGCACTGCATCAAGTCGAACTACACCAGGCCGAACCACGCCATCGAGCTGTAGGACCACAACGGACTACAAGTCAAGATCATCGCCGAGCACACTACGAGAAGCAACATCGACATGCATTACCAACACGCCAAGCCGGTGTGGAACGAGATGCAATCTTCATCGATTTCTCGGGCGTGACACGGCATCGACACTTGGTCGTCGCGAGGGACCCTTTCAAGCGAAAAATTATCGTCGACACGCTGTTGCGACGCCATCGCTGACACTTCATCGCCAAGGTCTTCGTCAACGTGGTCTTCACCAACATCTTCGTCAAGACACCCCAGCAGCCTTGTCCACAAGATGGACACCTAGCGTCCTCTGACAGACTTTTCTGCAAGACGCGACGATGATGACGGCAATGATCGCGTCATGACGACAGCATCGACCACGTCATCCACGACAGCACGACATCGACACGGCGTCACTACAGTGACGAACCTACACGGCCACACGGTTCTGGCAAAACTGATGTGTGCTCGATGGGTTTCCTCCGGTCTTGGCAAAACCGGCGGACTCGTCGCCGACGGCACCCTCTGACATCCGCAAGGTGCATCCTTCACGTCTGCAGCTCCGTCATAGCGCATTTTTTGCGCCTCCAGGCTTTGTGCGACTTCATCATCCACGACGACTACACCATCGACCATGGCTACATCACCATGATTGCCTACCTCGACATTGACATTAATGGCTACGCCTATAGCAACATATCGGCAGCAACTCCAGTCAACAGCACCCGCATCATCACCAGCGTTCACGCCACTCCCGCTGTGACTACGGGAGGGAAGAGAGGAGAGACAAGGAAGGCACCAGAAGGGGAAGCAGTCACCGCCCTAGGTGCCGACCCATCAGAGATGCAATTGATGATGGCGCAGCGGAGAAGACGACGAAAGCACAAGACTTCAAATTCAGTCGTACTCGTCCGCTTCACTCCCGCTACGACTGAGGGGGAATGTTAGAATATAAACGTGTTTCCTTAGAGCATCTCCAACCGTTGGCCCCCCAGGGGGCGCCTAAAATCGCCCCCTGGGGGTGAGCCGGCGCAAAAAATCGGCCTGTGTGCAAGTTGGTCCCCAGCCGCCGGCCCCAGGGCCGTCCCCAGACGCGTTCAAAAAAAATTAAAAAATATAGCAAAGTTCAAAGTTCGGCAAAGTTCGGCATATATTACATTAAAAAAGCGGGTTTTATTACATAATATATATAATTAAAAAAATAACTGGCTAAAAGCGGAGTAGTCGACGTCGTCGCCGCCGTCGTCGTCGTCGTCCGGCTTCTCCTCCTTGACGCGGCCGTCCCTGGTGGAGCCCTGACCGGCATCGCCTATGCGGGCTGGTGGCGACGGCGCGACATCGTCGTCGCTGTCCTCGATGACGACGATTCCTCCTTCGTCGCGGCCCCGGCGGCGCTGCGCGAATCGCCGCAGGGCGGCGCACTGGCGCTCCCTCGCCATCTTCAGGTAGTCCGCGCGCGCCCATTCTAGGGCCGCGTCGTCGTCAAGCTCGACGTCGCCGCCGTGCTCCGTCTTCACCGCGGGGAGGCCCGGCTCCGTCTTCACCGGCGCTAGGCCCGGCTCCGTCTTGGGCTTGACGAAGCGCGGAGGAGCCGACGAGGAGGCGCGCCGGCCGCCCTCATTGATGACGATGCCGGCGCTGCGAGTGCGCCGGCCGAGCGGCGTCTCAGCCGCGGGCTCGGCCTTGACGCCGAGCAGCGCCGGAGCGCCGGACGAGTGTGAGGAAGAGTGGGAGGAGGAGGAAGAAGAAGAGGAGGCGCCGAACCTTCTGGGCAACCATTGCTCGTTGCGTCGGCGGTGAGCCGTGGCCGTGGCGGCCGCCCTCGCCGGGGGGTATGCCAACGGCGGGTCGTTGCCGCCCTCGAGGTACGTCAGAACACCCTCGAGGGTGCGGCCGGGGACACCCCACCACTGGTGGCGTCCCTCGCTGTTCTTCGGTCTGGCCACCACCGGCGCGCCGTTGGTGGACGCCATCCTCTGCTGCTACCGGTGCTGCAAGTACGCCGTCCACGCCGCTATGTTGTCGCGGCGTACTCAGGGAGGGCAAGCTGGGCGTCGGTGAGGGAAGCGCGCATGACGTCGACCTCGTTGGCGAAGTAGCCCGGTTTCGCCACGGCGTCGGGCAACGGGAGAATGGGCACTCCCCCGTTGCTGAGTCTACACCCCGTTGGCCCGACGCGCATGTCCGGCGGCGCCGAGATGTTCGCCTGGAACAGGAGCCAAGACTCCTGTTCGCGGAGCGAGCGGCGGCCGAAGTCGTTGGCCGCGGCCTCATCTCTGGGGAATCGCTCGGCCATCGGGAGAGGGAGGGCTCGACGGCGGCGCTCGGGAGAGGGAGGGCTCGGCGGCGGCTCTCGGGAGAGGTAGAGGGCGGGCTAGGGCTGGTGTGGCTGGTCTGGCCAGAGGCGAGGGAGGCCACCGGCTTATATAGCGGCCCTACCCCGTGTGTACGCGTGCGAGGGAGGGGGGCGTCGACGCGCCGCCTTGTGACGCGCCGCCCGTGAGGAATCAATGGTAAGGCTGACCGCCGGCAGCCTTGCCATTGATTCCCCGCGGGAAACCGAGGCGTTCGGGGATGAAGACGCGCGGTGTCGCTGACACGGCGGGCCGGCGTCCCTTTCGCGCCAAAACCGCTCGCCCCGGCGCCCCCAGCGCACCGGGTCTGACCTGGGTCCGCCGGCGCTAAATTCGGCCCAGGCCAGCGAAAATCAGGCTCCTGGGGACGCGACTGGGCCGATTTTTCTGCGCCGTCGCGAAATAAATGCCTGGGAAGGCCTTTCTGGGGGTGCGGCTGGAGATGCTCTTAGAGATAAGGAGAGATGGAGATAGAATTAGTTTTGATATACTATGACTTGTCTTGTACTTCAAGTCTCATCGCACGTTGTACTCCATATATACCCCCGAGGATCAGACCAATAACACAACACAATATTCATCCATCCTATAATTTTTCACAAGCAATTGCATTAGACTTTGGCTTCGTGTTAATTGGAACCCCTCTTCTTTTGAGGATCTACGGCGTTGTATTCATTCTCTAGCAGACCGGTCTAAGCGGGTCTTCATGGTGGGCTGGGCTGCGATCTGTTGGTCGCTATGGACTACTAGAAACAAGTTCACTATTAAACACATTTTCCTGGCTAACTCTGTGAGTTGCTTATTTAAAGCCAATGTCTTTTTGCAGCAGTGGAGATCATTGACTAAGGAAGGGGACCTAGAGGTTTCGACGTTATGCTATCTAAAATGAACTCTACGGCTTCTTCCCTGCTGCGGCGCTCCAGGAGGACGGATTCCTAATTGGTTCGGCTGTTCGTCGTGCTGGCCTGCGCACCATGTTAGGCTGGATGCCTTATACTTGTACTTCTTAGCCTGTTTCGGTTAAACTTATGTGGTGTCTTGTGCTGGTGTTTGACTCTGCCTGGTGGCTTTATTTATAAAGTCGGGTGCTCGCCTTTTCTCTAAAAAAAGAAGCATGCATCAAGGTCCGTCGGAACTAGTGGCGGCGCCACATGTTACTTTTTTTTTGCATCGAATCTACGACTTTATTCAGTATAAAAGGAGTCGGTTACAATCTGCCCGTAGGCTAGTGCGGAGGAAATCTGGGCTAACATCTAGCCAACTGTCCGTCCCATCAAGCGTACAGGCACGCTGAGCACAAAGATGGGCCGGCACATTCAAGTCCCTACCGACATGTCGAACTGAAAAAGAGATAAAATGCGGCACTATGTCCAATAATTCTCGAAATATAGGCGATGCAATCGATCTGGAATTGCCACGCGAGTTCCGGAGGTCGACCAAATGAAGACAATCGACCTCCATTATCACATGTGAGTAGCCTCGGAGCTGAGCAAAAATTACTCCCTCCCGAAAAGCCAGCAGCTCGGCGATGAAGGGGTCGGAGACTCCCGGCAAAGGTTTGCACCAAACTCCTAGGAAAGCTAGATGGGAGCGTGCCACTCCCCCCGCCCCCCATTTGGCTGGCCGTTGAACACTGATCCGTCAGTGTTAATGATGATCCATCCCGCGTCCGGGGGGCGCCAACACTGCCTCGATATCCGAGTGCGTCGGTTTGGCATATCGAGAATGGATAGTGTTTCCTGCACCCACTTCATGGCCATCGCTAGATAGAACCCCTTCTGATCATGTGTCCACTTGTTCCTCGAGGTCCAAATGGAATGCATGATAGTAATGATTTTGCATCGTGCATCATCAGAGAGCTGTTGGTCTAGAGTGATGTCACGAGCCCAGGAATCTTGGTGCAGCGCTGGTAGATGTATATCAAAGCCATCACTAGCCGCCGCCCAAAACAAGCTTGCATGCGTGCAAGTCATCAATGCATGTATCAGGTCTTCGTCTGCAGCCTGACAAAGATCACACCGGCCCATCGTTTTGATGTGCCTGTAGTGTAGAGTCACGGAGTCCGGTAGAATCCCCCGAAGAACTCGCCACCAAAATACTCTAATCTTCGGTAGCACATTGAGCTTCCAAAGTGCAGTCCATAACTGTTTGTTATTCAGTGATATCTCCGTTACCGTCCCTTTTTTTGGAGAACTAAGCTCGTTACGAGTCATGAGAGATCGGTACACCGATTTGACAGAATAGTGTCCTGACCTTTCCAAAGCCCATGCCACAGGTTACTTGTGATGTGTGCGGGTACTTGTAAATGCAGTTGTAGACGGTACGATCCTGAGCCCTGAACTGCGCCTCATGCCGACGGTATCATCCTTTTCGGTTTCTGAATACTACCAAACAGGCGTAAATGCAGCTGTAGACGGTATGATCCTGAACCTCGAGCGGGTTAGTTGTTATGTCGTTTATATGGATTTGGACAGTCTTGCGTGGGCGCAAGACCCATAATGATCCTCAGCTCCTTACCTTTTTTGTCCTGTACAAAACAGGTTACTAAAACCAAATGTCTCCTACTCCCAGATTAACAGATCAGTAGTGCCATACTAAACTGATTCATGGGATCATTGCTGAAGAGCAAAATGTTAGTACTAATCTTGCTGCATGTAGTTAGTTGGTTAGTGAATTGACTAGTCATGCGTGCATGCATTAGATGGATAAGTAGATGTGCGTGAGTTAGCTAGCTGGCCGAAGCGTCGTGCGTGCTGGCCGAACGGATCGCTAGCATGAAGGCTAAGTGTGCGTGGGTGCATGCACGGTGAAGACTTGGGCGTTGCGTAGCTACTGCACTACAAAGCCGGCTGGGCTGTTCATGTTTGTAGAGAGCGCGGGTGTGTGCGTCAAGGTGTTGTAGCGATGTAGCCTGGGGTGAACGAGTTCGTGCTCGTGGAATACAACGCCATTCGTGCGGCGGGCGAAGTACGTGCTCCGGGAAACACCTGTGTCCAGCATCCTTCTTCCTTTTTCATCTTCTTCTTCATTGTGTCAGAGAGAGAACAAGCGGGAGGTGCAGCGAGAGAGAGGCAAGGCGAGACCGCGCAACAATAATTGGTATCAGAGCTTGGTGTCTTGGGCGTGCTTGCCGTGTCGGAGGCGTGGCGGCGGTGGCGGCGTTCGCCGGCGGCTGCGCGGTGAAGCTCCAGGCCGTGTGTCGGTCTATGGAGGCGCGCGGTGCGGCGAGGAGGCCGCGGTGGCCGCGGCGGATGCGGCGTGCACGGCCGACATGGAGGCATCGGCCGCAGCGCGCGGCGAGTGCGTGGCGACGGCGACGCATGGCGAGTCTGCGGCTGTGCGGTGTGATGCCGTGCGCGTGAAGAGCACGGTGGTCGCGGAGACGAGGAGGTCGCGGAGGACCTGCATGGTGGCGCAGAGGTCACGGCGGCTCGGCGCAACAACCATGGAGGCCCGTGGCACGGAGCCGCGGCGGCCCCGGCGGACCTGCGCGGTGGCGCGGCGTGGCGGCATGGAGGTGTTGCGCTGCGGTTGAGGCCGAGGCGGTGCAGGGCAATAAGACGCGGCGGCGAGCCGGGCGCGACCGGTGCATGTTATGGGTGCGCACTGGACGCGTCGGACGCGCCGGGACCGCGGGCGCGCGTACGAGCGTGCAGTTGACGTTGGGAGGAGGCGTATGTCGCCGTGGTGCTCGAGTCCGTGCTCGAGTTCGGCTACATCCTTCCGGCGTTTGTCACTGGCGGCTGCCATGGCGGACGCGGAGGCGGCACGCGGTGAGCGTCTGGTGCTGTCGGGCTCGTCGGGCGTGTCGGATGCGCGCGAGACATGCGGGACACACTGGTGCAGTCGGGCTCGTCGGATGCGAGCGGTACGCGCGAGGCGCGGAGGAATGCCAGGCATATGTCGCCGACGGAGATGGAGCTCGGCGTATGTAGTCGGGGTCACGGCAAGTCAAGATTAGGAGGGAAAATGTTAGTACTAATCTTGCTGCATGTAGTTAGTTGGTTAGTGAATTGACTAGTCATGCGTGCATGCATTAGATGGATAAGTAGGTGTGTGTGAGTTAGCTAGCTCGCCGAAGCGCCGTGCGTGCTGGCTGAACGGATCGCTAACATGAAGGCTAAGTGTGCGTGGGTGCATGCACAGTGAAGACTTGGGCGTTGCGTAGCCGCTGCACTACAAAGCCGGCTAGGCTGTTCATGTTTGTAGAGAGCGCGGGTGTGTGCGTCAAGGTGTTGTAGCGATGTAGCCTGGGGTGAACGAATTCGGGCTCGTAAAATACAACGCCGTTCGTGCGGCGGGCGAAGTACGTGCTCCGGGAAACACCTGTGTCCAACATCCTTCTTCCTCCTTCATCTTCTTCTTTATTGTGTCAGAGAGAGAACGAGCGGGAGGTGCAGCGAGAGAGAGGCAAGGCTAGACCGCGGCAACAACACAAAATGCTCTGGTTCTTTCTTTTGGGGTCACAAGGAAGGACCAGAACAATGTCGGTAACCGTCCATCACTATGAACAGAGGTTAGAGAAGACGAATAAGGGAGATGGACATACTGAAAAAGAACTCTCCGCATCTCGAAATATGAGGCGCTGTTTTGATTTGTATTGCTTGATTCATAAGATATTCTTTGGTTGCTAGACCTGTAATTGATACCATGATCTCTCGATATTGTCAGTTAACAGCTGCTGAACATAGATTCAGTTTCGTCGGTAGAGGTTTTCTTCAGTTAAGTTAGTAGGAAATAAACTGAGCTGCGACAAGGCCTAGTTAGTTAGAATCTTTCGCCCCTCTGACACGATGTAACGGTCCCAGCGGCATCACGGGTGATGTGCGGGGAGCGCTGGGATGGCGGTGCTCCATGTTTTCTTTTGTTGCCTAATACATTTTTATGATGATTCTATCCAAATTTTTACCCAAATGTGATAAACCTTCGGAACTTAATAATTGAATGTTCACGATTTCTGGAAACCTTGAACCCAAAATTTAAACAGGAAACTTCGGAATGAGGTTTTCTTAATCCGATCATCCAAATGAGCTAAAACCGTTAATTTCAGTGTAGCCACCAAACTTTTTACGACTTTTTGAGAATTTATTTTTTATTTTATGTGAAGTGCAAGCATGGACATAATTTTTTTGTGATATTGTTGATAAATAAATAGGTGAATATTTTATTACAGCTACACTATTACAAGACTAATGATTTCCATTGGAATCTAGTGATAGATTATGCTGGAATTTTGTCTACTTTGGGCCTAGCCCAATAGCAGTTTCAGAAATTCCTAATAAATCCTAGAGGCCCACACACGCCATTCGTGCAAGGCAAGAGGTGAAACAAAAGTTTAGTCTCACATTGCTAGATTAGAGGGAGTTGGACCTCTTTATAAGGGAGGTTCTTTCCCCACTTGTATGAGCATGATAATAAGAGGGACATCCACGCGCGCTCCTCCTCCGCCCGCCTCGCCTCGCCACGCCACGCCATGCCACGCCTCGCCTCGCCTCGCCTCGCCGCGGGTTGCCGGAATGAGCCGAGCCGATGATGCGAACGGTGCAGCCCTTCGGCTGCTGGCTGCTCGCTTCACCTATAAAAGGGAGATCGCTCCTCTCAGAGAGGCGCAACAGAACTTCTCCTTCCTCTAGCCACCGGTTCCAATCTCTGTGCTACTGCTATCTTCCTCATCCCGGCTTGTGGCGTGCACCGCGAGTCGGGACAGTAGGCCTCCGAAACCGCACCTCTTTGAGTCCTGTACGGGAGACGGGTGATAAGGTTTTTGGGGAGCGCTCCGCGCGACTACTGACTCCTTCATCACGGACTCCGACAACTACTTCCTAGACGAGGACTTCTTCCCCGACGTCGACGACCTCATCAACGACATGGCTGGAGAGGATGTCGACCCCAAGTCTAGTGCTTCTGCTGCTGCTGTCCCATACGTGTCATCCTCTTTCTGTTAGAGACCCTGCTTCAGTTCCTTGTTCTACTGTTTGCCCTAGATATGTTAGACTCTGTTTCATATATGCAACTTGCTATACTATCTGCTCTAGATGTGTTTAGTTACAGTTCATATATGAAGATGGTCTTTACCTTCTCTTTATCAAATCACATGACTTGTTTTATCACTGCTATACTAGTCGTGCTTTATCTAGTATTTCTGATAATAAAATCATTTGGTAAATTGCTCATATTTCCAACAGATTATGAAGATGCTCAGATGGAGTGGAAACCTAGCTTCCTCATTGAGCTACCGAACTTCATAACGAGGTCTGAGTTTGCCACTAGTTGTTGTTGGGGATTTTAACGTGTCATGGAGGAACAATGACAAGAACAGAACTATGGGCTTGAATAGATTTAGCATTTTGTTTAACACTATTATTTCCCAAGGTGACCTTTAGGGAGATCCCTCTCACATGTAGAGGATACACTTGATCCACTACAAAATTAACATATTGGTAGTGGTAGTAAACTACTTCATGAGATTAATGTTGAACAGGAACATGCTCTCGTTCTTCTTCTTGGAGTAGCAAGGAGGGACCAGAACTAACTCGGTAGCAAGAAGGGATCAGAACTCAATTAATGTTGAACTTAATCCCTAATTTCACCATTGTCAAGGGATCCAAGTGTCAAGTGTGTGTGCAAGCTAAGCAACCTCGTAAGTCACACACGACTGCGGAAACGAGAAATTTTGCACCACTAGAGCTCATACATTCAGATCTATGTGAAATGAATGGCATTTTGACAAAAGGTGGAAAGAAATATTTCATGGCATTAATTGACGACTCCACTAGATATTTTCGTGTGTATCTTTCTGAAATCTAAGGATGAGGCTTTGAACTTTTTCAAGATCTATGAAGCTGAAGTGGAAAACCAACTTGATCGAAAAATCAAGAGGCTTAGGTCCGACCGTGGTGGAGAGTATTTTTCCAATGAATTTGATGCTTTTTGTGCGGAACATGGTATAATCCATGAGAGGACGCCTCCCTATTCACCTCAGTCAAATGGGGTGGCTGAAAGAAAGAACTGTACTCTAACTGATTTGGTAAACGCCATGTTAGACACATCGGGTCTCTCCAAGGCATGGTGGGGGGAGGCGATATTTATGGCATGTCATGTCCTAAACCGAGTTCCCACAAAGAACAAAGAGATAACTCCATTCGAGGAATGGGAGAAGAAAAGGTTAAAACTCTCTTATCTACGAACATGGGGTTGTTTGGCAAAAGTCAATGTTCCAATTCCAAAGAAGCGGAAGCTTGGACCAAAGACCGTGGATTGTGTTTTCTTGGGATATGCTTTTCATAGCATTGGCTATAAATTTTTGGTTGTAAAATCTAAGGTACCTGACATGCATGTCGGTACGATCATGGAGTCAAATGATGCGACTTTCTTTAAAGATATCTTTCTCATGAAGGATATGGCTACCTCATTTAATCAGGAGATGCCTAGTTCATCAAATCAGGAAGCAGTTACAATTACCAAACCTGCCATTTCGATGGAACACTTTGAAAGTCCTGCGGAGGAAAACAATGAAGTTCCTACTAGGAGCAAGATACAGAGGACTGCAAAGTCCTTTGATGATGATTTTCTTGTGTATCTCATAGATGACACTCTCAGTTCTATTTCAGAGGCCTATGCATCTGAAGATGCTGACTACTGGAAGGAAGCGGTTCGTAGCGAAATGAATTTCATCTTGGCGAATGAAACATGGGAGATAACTGATCATCCTTATGGGTGCAAACCTATAGGATGCAAATGGGTATTCAAGAAGAAGCTTAGGCCTGATGGTACTATTGAAAAGTACAAGGCTCGGCTCGTGGCTAAGGGTTATATCAAAAAGGAAGGTGAAGACTTCTTTGATACTTACTCACCCGTGACTCGATTGACCACTATTCGAGTTCTACTTTCACTAGCAGCCTCACATCACTACTAGGAAAAGGGCTATAGATGAAATTGACACTAATGGCGCACCAGACATGTGGTGCGCCACTACTATATACTAATGACGCACCATGTGTTGGTGCGCCATTAGTGTCCAAATATTAATGGCGCACCACATACACGGTGCGCCATTAGTAACAAGATTTTTTTATTTTTTTTCAAAACTAGTAATGGCGCACCAGGGGATAGTGCGCCATTACTAGTTTAACTAGTAATGGCGCACCACATCCACGGTGCGCCATTAGTAATTTTTTTTCAATTTTTATTTTCAATTTTTTTATTTTTTTGTCAAAACTAGTAATGGCGCACCAGGGGCGCACCACATCCACGGTGCGCCACTAGTAATTTTTTTCAATTTTTTTATTTTTTTTAATTTTTTTTTGAAAACTAGTAATGGTGCACCACTCCCACGGTGCGCCATTACTAACTTGGCCCAAAAATTCCCTCGCATGCCCCCCCCCCACCGTGGACCGCCTTTTCAGTTTTTTTAAAAAATAAAAGAAAATGATGAAAATGTAAAAAAATAAAAGAAAATAAGTTTCCCATGTGATATGTGGTCTAGTTGTTGGGAAAATTTACAAATATGAATTTCGATTTATTTGCAAAATCTCTCTGGAATTTGTAAAATGGGCATAACTTTTGCATACGAAGTCGGATTAAAAAGTTTTTTATATGAAAAATCATCTACTCGAAAAGTTACATCTAAATTTAACGGGGAGGAAACCCCATTAAACATTTTCAAAATCCTCAAAAACCTAACAGAAAAAAAGTTATGGGGCTTTTAAGATCTGGAGGCAAAAAAATTCAAAAATTTCAAACTTACTAGTGGCGCACCATATGCTAGGTGTGCCACTAGTAATAGAAAAAAATAGTTTCGATTTTTTTCAGGATTTTTTTTTCAAAATATGATACATAATATATGAACGGAAGTTTGAAATATTTTTTCAAAATTTTATCACACTCATGAACATAAACAAAGTCCTAAACATCAACAAGATATATCAACAAGTGCGTGTGAAGTGAGCTGGTGTTGGGGTTGGATAGAACTTTGAAGTTAAGCCTGCTTGGGCTGGAGTAGTGTGAGGATGGGTGACCTTTTGGGAAGTTTGACCACGGAGTGCGATTTGACCTGAGATTAAGCATATTGACCCGAGATTAAGAAAAAAATAAAATCAATTGAATTTTTTTTAAAAAAATTAAGAAAAATTTGTAAAAAAATTTGAATTTTTTTTATTACTAATGGCGCACTTCTATGTGGTGCGCCATTACTAAGTCAAATAGTAGGCAAAACTGGTGTGCCACTAGTAGACCTTTTCTTAGTAGTGCATGGTCTTTTCGTTCATCAAATGGATGTTAAGACTGCTTTCCTAAATGGAGAGTTGGACGAGGAAATTTATAAGGAACAACCAGATGGATTTGTACTAGATGGTTAGGAAGGAAAAGTGTGCAAGTTGCTGAAGTCTTTGTATGGACTCAAGCAAGCACCCAAACAGTGGCATGAGAAGTTTGAAAGAACTTTAACAGCTGCATGCTTTGTTGTGAACGAAGCTGACAAATGTGTATACTATCGCCATGGTGGGGGCAAGGGAGTTATCCTTTGCTTGTATTTTCATGACATACTGATTTTCGGAACAAATCTGAATGTTATTAAGGAGGTCAAGAATTTCCTATCTCGCTGTTTTGAGATGAAGGATTTAGGAGTGGCTGATGTCATTCTAAACATCAAGTTGTTGAGAGACGAAGATGGTGGGATTACATTGCTTCAACCTCACTATGTGGAAAAGATATTGAGTCGCTTTGGCTATAGTGACTGCAAGCCCTCTCCAACACCATATGATGCAAGTGTGTTACTTCGAAAGAATCGAAGAATTGCTAGAGATCAATTGAAATATTCTCAGATTATTGGCTCGCTTATGTACTTAGCCAGTGATGAAGCTATGTACCTAGGATAGGGTCATGGATCTGTTCAAGATACCCTCCCCAAGGACATCCCTAAAGGTGCGAGGAGCATTCGAAGAAAAATCATCATCCACTCGACCATGAAGCCATGTTCCACTCGATAGTCTTGAAGACACTCGACCGAACAGACAACCACTCGACTACCAGACCCACTCTGCAACGGTCGGGATTTAAGTCATAGCCTTAATGGTCATTATGTACTTTTATTACATGCGATACCAGTAACGTCTCCATCTTTATGTACCTTAAACCCTTTGTAACTGAGGGCGGGAGGGGTCTGGCGAACTCTATATAAGCCACCCCCTCCTCAGGGACAAGGGTTCGCACCCCGTGTAACACACGCATATAATCCAGTCGACCACCTCCGGGCTCCGAAACATAGGGTTGTTACTTCCTCCGAGAAGGGCATGAACTCGTAAAACTCGTGTGTACAACTCCTCCATAGCTAGGATCTTGCCTCTACATTCCTACCCCCATTCTACTGTCAGATTTAGAACCACGACAGTTGGCGCCCACCGTGGGGTAGGTGTCTTAGCGACTTGTTGGAGAAGTTGCAATTTTTCCGATCCCCTTCATCATGGTTTCAGGCGGAGGTTTGGCTGAGGGCCGCGAGATCCGTCTCGGCGCGCTCGTGTTTGTCGCCGACGACTCCGCTTGGCTTCAGGAGGCTCCACTCGATGTCGACGCACTCCCCGTCCGCGGGGCAAAGCACTTTCGCGTGTGCATCTACGGCGTCCTCCTGTGGCAGCCGTCGACCCAGTATCAGTCGGCTCCTGTAGCTTCCCCCCTCCCTGCGGCCCGCCGGAGCAAACGTTCCGGTCGATCAAGGCTTCAGCGGTGGGTGAAGCATGCGGTGGCTCGCCAGTCGGCCACCCCCCAAGTCACGACAATCGAGCCCGATGAAACCCTCTACGGCCTATTCGATCTGTCGACTGGCTTCGTAGAGACTGCATCCGAGTGCGACAGCAGCGACCCTACGGCGGAAGTTTTGATGGTCAATGGACCACGCAGTCCTCCTGGCTTCACCCGTGAAGACGGAGGTGATGGAGGCGGTGGTCCGTCGCGTGTTCATGAAGAGTACCGCCCCGAACCCCTCTCTTCGCAGCGGAGAGAAGAACTTCGCCGCCGGAACATGGGTGCACTTCACACTCTTATTGTTGGAGAAACCCCTAAGGCCCAGGCCTTGGAGGAGGCGCGCCTGGCCAACTTGGCTGAGCGCACTCGACTGGAGAACGTCCAGCGCGCACTCGACGAGCGTGCTAGGCAGCGTGCTCCCGAATCCAATCGACGTCAACTTTTTCTACCTGCGGCTCAGGTATACCGAACTCCAATCCAGAATCTCGCAGCTCCGGCCCGATTAGCGGAGTCAATTCAACCTTCCCAGTCAGAAGCTGGTCAGGGTCTGGTGCAGATGCGGGCCTTGCTCCGAGCCGCGGGTGAGCAGAACACAGTAGTATCTCAGTCGCAGAATAGGATTCACAGCAGATCCGTGGTTGCAGACACAGTCTAGTCGGCTCATAGCCCAAGATCGCCCCTGAGGCGTGAGGGAAATGGAGATCGACGAGATCAGTATAGAAGCCGCGAGCAGTATGATCACCGACTCGACCACGACGATCATCATTGAGTGCCCACGCCACCCCCAAGATGACAGATGCCCTCACAGTGGTGGGCAAAGGATTCCAGTCGACCCCAGGGAATCGAGCTTTGACGCGACATCTATTCTCGTTCAGGGTCTGGTCGACAGAAACAGAGCTCACAGAGAAGGTCCCGACAGAGATTTTCCAACCAGCAGCAGAGCGCGTGTCTCAGGTCCAGAGTGCTTCCGCAGAGCCATCAGGGCTGCGGTGATTCCTCCCAACTTCAGGTTGGCGACTAGAGTCAGTAAGTTCACTGGTGAGTCCAAGCCTGATACTTGGCTTGAAGATTACCGAGTGGTTGCTCATATCGGTGGTGGCAATGATGAGGTGGCCATGAAACACCTTCCTTTGATGTTGGAGGGCTCAGCCAGAGCGTGGTTGAATCAGTTAGCACCTGGTAGCATTTATACTTGGGAAGATCTTTCCCGTGTATTTGTCAGAACATTTGAAGGTACTTGCAAACGGCCGGCAGGGCTGACAGAATTACAATGTTGCGTTCAGAAACCGAATGAAACTTTGAGAGATTATATCCAGAGATGGATCACATTGCACCACACGGTGGAGAATGTGTCTGATCATCAGGCAATTTGTGCCTTTAAAGAAGGCGTCAAATATCGGGAGTTGAATATGAAATTCGGTCGGACAGGAGATATGACTCTGACTCAGATGATGGAAATTGCCACCAAGTACGCCAACGGTGAAGAAGAAGACCGACTCCGGAGTGGCAAGCACAAAATAGTCGCCCACGAAACTGGAGGAGGAAACTCCAGTCGGAAGCAGAAGCGCAAAGCCGAGCCAGCCGCTCCTGGTGAAGCCTTAGCCATGACTCAAGGAAAGTTCAAGGGGAAGCCCAAAGAGCCGTGGAACCCCAAGAAAGTAAAAGATCAAGATGAAAATGATGTGCTGGATTTACCATGCCACATTCACACCAAAAAAGATGAAGAGGGTAATTTCATTTACCCGAAGCATACCACTCGACAGTGTCGACTCCTAATCCAGCAATTCCGAGAGAAACAGCCCAAGGAAAAGGAGAAAGAAGCAGACAAGGTTGAGGACGAGGAAGAGGATGATGATGGTTATCCCAACGTGAATTCCACTCTGATGATCTTCGCTGACATTGAGAGTAAAAGTCGATTGAAAGTCATCAACAGAGAAGTGAACATGGTCGCTCCGGTGACACCCAGTTATTTGAAGTGGTCCCAGACTGCCATTACATTCGACCAGTCCGATCACCTAGCGCACATAGCCACCCCTGGGAGGCAAGCGTTGGTGGTCGACCCAGTAGTCAAGGGCACCCAACTGACTAAGGTCCTGATGGATGGTGGCAGTGGCCTGAATATATTGTATGTAGAGACGTTGAAAGGAATGGGCATTCCGATGTCCAGACTCAGTGAAAGCAATATGAGTTTCCATGGGGTCATTCCCGGCAAGAAGGCTGCATCACTCAGGCAGATTGCTCTCGACGTGGTTTTCGGTGATTCCCAGAATTACCGCAAAGAAAAGTTGACATTTGAAGTTGTGGATTTCCCAAGTGCCTATCATGCTATTCTGGGCAGGCCAGCTTATGCACGTTTTATGGCTCGACCATGTTACGTGTACCTCAAATTGAAGATGCCTGGTCTCAAAGGGGTGATCACTATCGATGGTAGTCGGAAGAAGGCGGAAGAGTGCTTCTAGAAGGGCTCAAAGATCGCCAATGCACAGATGGCTGTAGAAGAATTGCAGGAATATCAAAAAAAATGCAGATCCGAGTGATTTGTTGTGAGCCAAGAAGCCTGCCACGGATTTAGCATTCCAGTCGTCTGGCGAAACAAAGTTGATTCACATTCACCCACGGATCCCAATGCTGCTCCGACTCACATTTCAACAACACTCGACTCCAAATAGGAAGAAGCGCTCATCCAGTTCCTCCGTGAGAACTGGGACATCTTTGCATGGAAACCTTCGGACATGCCAGGTGTTCCCAGGGGACTGGCTGAGCATCGTTTGCGAGTCGACCCAAAAGTGAAACCAGTCAAAGAACATCTTCGACGGTCCGTCGTACAGAAGAGGAAGGCAATCAGTGAAGAGGTGGCTCGGCTTTTGGCAGCTGAGTTTATCCGTGAGATTTACCACTCCGAGTGGTTAGCTAATATTATCATGGTCCCAAAGAAGGACGACTCACTTCGCATGTGCATTGACTTCAAACATATCAATTGGGCCTGCCTGAAAGATCACTTTCCTCTCCCTCGCATCGACCAAATAGTCGACTCGACTGCGGGGTGCGAGCGTTTGTCCTTTTTGGACGCCTATTCTGGGTACCACCAGATCCGTCTGTACGGACCCGACGAGATAAAAATAGCTTTCATCACCCCATTTGGGTGCTTCTATTATGTCACTATGCCATTCGGTTTGAAGAACGCTGGAGCCACATTCATGCGGATGATTCACAAGTGTCTGCTCACTCAGATCAGTCGGAATGTGGAAGCATACATGGATGACATTGTGGTCAAGTCACGTAAAGGTTCCGACCTACTGGCTGACCTTGCTGAAACCTTTGCGAACCTTAGAAGGTATGACATCAAGCTTAATCCATCAAAGTGCACGTTTGGAGTTCCGGGCGGAAAATTACTCGGTTTTCTCGTTTCCGAACGAGGGATCAACGCTAACCCAGAGAAAGTGGGTGCCATACTCCGGATGAAACGCCATGTGCGTGTGCACGATGTCCAGAAGCTTACTGGTTGTTTGGCTGCCCTAAGTCGATTCATTTCTCGCCTCGGTGAAAAGGCACTGCCTCTTTACCGACTGATGAAGAAATCAGATAAGTTCGAGTGGACTCCTGAAGCTGATGCAGCATTTGCAGAGCTAAAAGCCCTGCTTTCCAGCCAGGCGGTGCTTGCTGCCCCAATCAGCAAAGAGCCTTTACTGCTTTATATAGCAGCCACTGGACAAGTCGTCAGTACAGTACTTACAGTCGAGCGAGAAGAAGAGGGAAAAGCCTATAAAGTTCAGCGCCCGGTTTATTATGTTTCTGAAGTTCTGACTCCGTCAAAGCAGAGATATCCACACTATCAGAAGCTTGTTTATGGGATTTACATGACCACGAAGAAGGTTGCACACTATTTCTCCGATCGCTTTGTTACAGTCGTCAGCGGCGCTCCATTGTCGGAGATTCTGCACAACAGAGATGCAATTGGTTGAGTGGCAAAATGGGCGATTGAACTCCTTCCTTTAGATATCAAGTTTGAGGCAAAGAAAGCTTCCCAAGCAGTGGCAGATTTCCTCGCCTAGTGGATCGAACCCCTGTTCAAGAATTCATCCGATTTACCAGTTAACTTGCCGATTAATCCCTACTCATAGGGTCCCCGAGTAGCCGATTACCCGATAAATCGCACGATTAATTGATTAAATGGCTGATTAACTTGCCGATTAGCCTATTAATCCCCTACTCACCAGCCGACCGAGCAGCTACCAGTTAACGATTTCCTCAACAATGGATCGAACAACAACTGCCGACTCAAGTTCACTCGAAGCACTGGACCATGTTCTTTGATGGGTCCAAGATGCTGAATGGTTCTGGTGTTGGAGTGGTACTGGTATCCCCCCGAGGAGACAAGCTCAGATACGTTCTCCAGATTCACTTTGATTCCTCCAATAACGAAGCAGAATATGAAGCACTCCTATATGGGTTATGTATGGCCATTTCACTCGGCGTCCGTCGCCTCATGGTTTACGGCGACTCAGATTTGGTGGTCAATCAAGTGATGAAAGAATGGGACATTAGAAGCCCAGCTATGACTGGTTACTGCAATGCGGTGAGGAAGTTGGAAAAGAAGTTTGAGGTGTTAGAGCTCCATCACATACGCCGTCTGAAAAATCAAGCAACCGATGATTTGGCAAAGATAGGTTCCAAGAGAGAAGCCATTCCCAGCAATGTGTTTTTGGAACATATTCACACACCGACAGTTCAGGAAGATCCTTTCACGGAAGAGCCCCCGCAGCCTAAGAGCGCCACAGATCCGACTGAAGTCGAGATCCCAGCTGTGGTCGATCTAATCATGGAGGTCCTGGTCATTACTCCTGACTGGACAGTGCCATACATTGCGTACATCCTTAGGAAGGAACTCCCAGAGGACGAAGAAGAGGCTCGACAGATTGTCCGTCGATCCAAAGCCTTTACTATAATAAGAGGACAATTGTTCGGGGAAGGCATGACTAGAGCCAGTCAGAAATGCATAACGCCAGAAGAAGGTCGAATGATCCTCAACGAAATCCACTCGGGGACCTGTGGTCACCATGCGTCCTCTCGGGCCATCGTGGCTAAAGCATACCGAGCCGGATTTTATTGGCCACGAGCAAATGAAATGGCGAAAGATATAGTCGACAAATGTGAAGGCTGCCAGTTTTACTCTGACATGTCTCACAAGCCAGCGTCAGCCCTGAAGACCATTCCCCTCGTCTGGCTCTTTGATGTTTGGGGATTAGATATGGTCGGACCACTGAGAACTGGTAGGAGCGGCTTCACTCACACTACTAGGGAAAACCCTAGCAGTAGCGCTGGTTTTGTGCTCACTA